>NC_085865.1:23579066-23581566 GCF_034702125.1 Engraulis encrasicolus | reverse complement strand
GCACAGCTAGCAATTTCATTACATTATTATTTCTACATTTTCATTTTGCTGTAATTTAATGCATATAATAAATGGTGACATTTATATAGGGTCTGTGGTCTGACAATACGAGAGAGAGCGCGTGTGAGAGAGAGAGATAGTGCCACTTGTTGTTGTTCTGTTTTATGTAGCCGGTAGCTAGTACGTCCTTGTATGCTAATGAGGCCTCGCACTAGATATGGCAGCGCATCCCCCAAAGTCATTAGCAGATGAAGCTCGGAGAATTATAGATTGACTGCGCGGGTACTCTGCGGAGCGGACAGTGCGTTCAGATGATTATTCCAGTCACTCTGTGTGTGGTGTGTGATGTCTTTTTTTCCATGGTTTTCCTCAGAGCAATCAAGTTTTTGATTCCCTCGCCACCAGATAATGTGAGGACTGAGAGCTCGGATATATCCACTTCAGCGCCTTGTATGCCTGTAACCATAGTAGCACAAGTTTGTAAATAATGTATTCTCTGCTTGTTTGTTTGTTTGTGTCTGTGTAGGGTCTTCCTGGACCACCAGGCGAGAAGGGAGAGAACGGTGACGTCGGCCCCATGGTAAGAGCCATCTTCATTTTGATTTCATTTGAAGACACCAACATTGATACAGATCACACATACCTGTACAGTAGATACAGATATCATGTAACATACTCTCTGTAATAGAGCAGCGGTTGTGATATGTAACCATATAACCTTAATTCAATTCAATTTAATTCAGCTTATTGACATTTGCAGTGTATGGCTCTACTATTTCAGTGCTTCCTCCTTACTTCACCCAAACAGGGAGATTTTGTACTTGTAGATGTTGCATGGGTATAGTTGAGACGCAATTGAGCATTTTCTGCTATCTCTATGCTTTCTGCTCTCCTCATCTCCTCCTCACCTCCTCTTCTTCTCACCTCCTCTTCTCCTCTCCTCTTCTCCTCTTCTTCTCTCCTCCTCTTCTTCTCCTCCTAACAGGGTCCTCCTGGTCCCCCCGGTCCCAGAGGTCCTCAGGGTCCAAGCGGTGCTGATGTAAGTGAACCCTCCATCTCTATGCACAAATGACGTCTTCCATCTCCATACATTTCAAAAATGGATGACATGCAGCACTAACATGCAGAAACATGCAGTATAATACTACTTGTGACAAAGTTCGTTATCAAAAAGCCAATGTGATAACTTCCAATGCCATGGATATTGGGCCAAGATGGCAGACTCTAGTATCTCCCAAGATGCTCCAGTTGCTATGTACATTCCACTACATTGTAGCTACACATGTGTAATTAAAAAAACACTTAACTCCACGTGCTAAAATGTTAACTATTCAAATCTAATGTATTGTTTTTGTTTTCTCTCCTGGCAGGGTGCTCAAGGTCCTCCTGGTGGTGTTGGTGGCATGGGACCTGTGGGAGAGAAGGTACGAGCCCCTCTGGATCACCACACTGATATGACATTACTCCTGTCCCCCACTCTCCTGGATCACTCCTATCTCCTCCTCTACTCCTTGTATGGGACACACATGGCCTCCATCTCCCACTCCCCTGGACTTTACATCTCTCTCCTATCTCCTCACCGTTCTCCACTAGTCCTGAGCATACTGCCTCCCTCTCCTTACCTACTCCCCTGGATATCTCCCATCTCCTCCTCTACTCCTCTCCCTTCTTCTCTACGCAACTCCTAACCATACTGCTCCCCCCATCCATGTGTCTATCCTGTCTTCTCTGCCCAGTTATATTACTCTTACTAGACTATATAGTACACCTCCCGGAGCTTTCCAAACTCCTGCTCTGCTCCTCTACAGTAGGGGACACTGCTCCTTCACAATACTGCTTTCCCAGCCTCCCCTGACTCCTTGGGTTGCTCCTATTTCCTCTTCGGCTCACCTCCTTGCACACACACACCTCCTGAAACTGTACTCCTCCCCTGGATTGCACTGTACAGCCCAGTATCTCTGTATCTCCTCCTGTGCTCCCTTCCACTCTGCACGCTCCCCCATATTTTGTGTGGGAGCCGGGCCGTTCTGTCTGAATTAGTGCAGTGACACCATTAATGTCCCTTTTACAACAGCCCCCAACACCTTAACCCCCCCACTTTTATGACCGCTTGGCCCCTGTCCCGGCGGTATCAATATTTAATGCCACGCCTTTAGCTGGTCGAAATGGCTGCAGAATATGAAACACGGCATGGGAAGGGAAGGGAAGGGTAAGGTGGTCAGCAGGGCCAGATTAAGATTGCCTGGGACCCCTAGGCTACTGGTTGCTGTGAGACCCACCAGAAGGCAAATTTCGCAGCAAATGTACATAGACGGTGTCTTAATTACAAGCTAGGAATTAAGGATAACATGTCTACCAAATGTACTGAACACAACAGGTACATTTTTCAATATTGCTTCTTGTCACAATTCAGCAATTCTTCACCTTTGGGCAATCAGGGGCCCCTTGCAACTGGGGGCCCCTAGGCCTGTGCATTAATCTGGCCCTGGTGGTCGGATCA
>NC_085865.1:23551566-23571566 GCF_034702125.1 Engraulis encrasicolus | reverse complement strand
CTCTCCTCTCATTGTCTGTGAAACGAACTCCGATGTTCCAGCTGCACTGAGAGGCCATGAAAATTAACTGAACCAGAGTCAATTATAGCCCATCAGGCTACCTTTTCTTCACTTGACAGAAAAAAAGAAAGAACGTAAGAAAAAAGTTCACAGATGGGAGATGAGTATTTTTTTCTCTCTCTAGCAGTGGTATGCTGCACGTTTTCATCCTCACAGACAAAGAGAGAGAACGGAGAGAAAAACAGACTGAGAAAGAGAGAGATGGACATACAGTGAAACTGAGAGAGAAAGAGAGAGAGGGAGAAAAGAGAGAGAGAGAGAAAAGAGAGAGAGAGAGAGAGAGAGAGAGAGAGAGAGAGAGAGAGAGAGAGAGAGAGAGAGAGAGAGAGAGAGAGAGATGCAGGCATCCCCATTGGCCCTCTACAGTATAGGGGAATTGCAGCATTATCTTTCCAACCACACGCGGACGTGTGTGCTGTCGTGTGTGCTGTCGTGTGTGTTTGTTTGCGGCTGTCATCTCTTCCAAGGGCCTCGTGTCCCCCAACGCATTCGGAAGCAGGATGCATCTTATCTTTTAGTGGGGCCCATCAAAAAAAAAAAGCTGAGTGTTTCAACTGCTCCGCAGCGTTGTCTTGTCTTTTTCCGCCGTGAATCGGCCGAGAGGGCATTCTGTCAATACCGATCGCGCTGACGCTTTTTGGAGTGTGCGGCTTGAATCGCGGAGGTGTCTCTCATCGCGAGCGGAGCGAGGACTCAGGGAGATGCTTTGATGGTGAGGGGGGGAAGGCATCGCAGGACTAGTAGCTGTCCAACATCTGAGGGAAGACGGCTCCAGGAGTCCCTGAGAATAATAATAAGAAGAAGAGGAAGAAGAAGGGAGCCAAGAAGAAACAAAGGCAGTAGGGAAACAGAAGAGGGGGAGGAGGGAGGGATTGAGAGAGGGAGTGAAGGAGACAGGAAGAGGAAGGACATGACAAAGAAAAGTGCAAGCAGTGGGAAATAAATGAGAGAGACATACTTGAAGACAGATAAGAAAGCCATTGAGGGTAGAAGAAAGAACCAAATGAAGAAAAGAAAAAAAAGAGCAGATGAACAAACAAATGAAACGAACGAAAGCGAGAACAAACGAAAGAAAGGTCAATTAGGGGTTGCTGGGAAATAATTGGCTTTGCTGGAGGTTATTGAGCAGCAGCCGTGGTGGTGGTAGTGAGGAGCAACAGGGAAGCTGGCGGAGGGACAAAGGGGTCAGTTGTCCGGGGCCCAGTTAGAGGTGCGTCTGTGGGAGGGGGGGCACTTACTACACCGGTACATTGTATGAATTGAGAGGGGGCCCTTTTCAGATGACTTTTTCCGGGCCCAGCTAAAGCTCTCTGTGGCCCTGTGGAGCAGCACTGGAGCCGCAGTGCTAGATGGATATAGTGTAGTCAGGGAAGCTGTCAAGAGAGGGGGGGGCAAAGGGGTCAGTTGTCCCAGGCCCAGGAAGAGAGGAGGCCCAGAATTGGGTTTTCATTACATTGTATGTATTGGATAGGGGGTGGACCCTTTCAGATGACTTTGCCCTGGGCCCAGCAAAAACTGTCAGCGGCCCTGTAGTGTAGTGTATTGTAGTGTGGTGTAGTGTGGTGTGGGTAGTGGAGCGAGCACTCAAGCCTCCAGCGCACAGCACACACACAGGCAGCACCCAGACAGACAGCCCTTCGCCCAAGACACAGCACTGCCATCTGGCTCACTCATGAAGCAGTCTGTCTTCCAGCTGTGTCTGTCTGTGAGCAAATGACTTCAAGTCGAGTCCCATAAGGTCTAACTCTTGCCCAGCCCATAAGGGAAATGGAATGTACTCTACTGTGTGTGGACTTGATGAGAAACTGTAAGACTTCAGCTCTCTGTTACTGTTCTGCATTGGTTACTGTTTAAGGCATGAACGAAAGCCTCCGAATCACAGATAAGCTAGTAGAGCTACTAGAGCAGAATAACAAGCTGCAGCATGTTGGGGGGCTGTATACTAGGATGCTAAAATATGTATCATCTGTTTCTAGAGTAAATGACCATTACTTGGTACTCCAAACCTCTAAGCAGAGGTATAGAAAGTAAAATCTGTGTCACATTGTGCTCACATTGAGCTACATGTTACGTCTCTCAACTTGTCTTGATTAGCAAATTCAGAGAGAAAACTCAAGATTTGAGAAAACTCAAGAATTGCGATAACCACTAACGTATTTTTTAAACCCACCCAAATGACTCAAACCAAATAGCCTACTTTCCACCGCTTCAGCATGAAGTGCTGAAAACGTCTTGCTGCTTGAGTTTATTAGCATGACATATGTCAGCGCTGCCATTAAAAGTTCTTTTCCTTCTCCCCTTACCCTCTACATGTCAAAAAACGAACAAGTCAAACTTTAAAAGCCTTACCTCACCCCACCCTCCACCCAGCCGACACCCCCTACTATCCCCACACCCCCCGCCGCTCTCTTTTTCATTATCTTTTCAAATTGTCATTCTGCACAGGGGCCATACTGAAGCTCATCCCTCTTTTCGTACCTCTTCTCCTTCTCGTCTCTTCTCTCTTCTCCTCTCTTTTCCTCCTTTTTCCCCCTCCAGGGACCTCCCGGAGCTGCAGGAGCAGAGGGCAGACAAGGAGAGAAGGGCGCCAAGGTATGCTAACGCACCCAATCAATTCACACACACACACCCGCACACATACACACACACACCTGCACACACACACACCTGCACACACACACACACACACACACACCAGCACACAGACACACACACATGCGCGCACGCACACACACACACACACACACACACACATAAGGATGGCGATGAGATGGGGGTAGCGACTGCCGACAGGAATTAAAGTACCCACTGGTACAGCCTGGACTGGCAGAATACATTGAAGGGCTCCTAGTATGCATACATGCACACAGACAGAATATGAGAGAGGGAGAGAGGAAAAGGAAGGCAGGTAGAGATAGAGAGATGTACGTATGTGGAGATGGAGAGAGAGAGAGAGAGAGAGAGAGAGAGAGAGAGAGAGACATGGATATCGAAATGGGGAGAGGGAGATAGTAATGGGGAGGGTGATATGCATACACAGGCACAAACATAATTAAGTACAGAAAACACAAATTAATTCACACTCGTACACAAACTCATACACGAACCCCGACTAAGGGTGGGCGATACATATCGTCTGCGAAGTTATCGTGAATGTTGTGTTGACGATGAGTAATTTTGCAATATCGAGATATTTTTATGAAGTCGCTAAACTCAACAAAGCGCTGTGACAGGACTCCTCCAGACAGCAACGACAGCCAAGCCTTTGAGCCAATAGTAATGTTGTTGTGAACTGGAGAATAAGTCTGTGAACCAATGAGCAGACAATGCTGAGGGGGGCGGGCTGCAGCGTTTTGGCAGACGATACTATCCGTGACCACACCCCCAGCGCGATATTGCGCGTCGCGGATCCCGCCTGCCAATTTCCCCAGTCGGTACTAGGCGGGAGTGTCTGTGTCACTCGTGCAGCGCTGCTGCTGCTGGGCGGTGAAGGAGAGTTGCTGTTATCCAAATGGTGGATTTACATGAGGAATTCAACCATTAAACCAGCCATTGCATGATGCTGAGGGTGTTTTGGAACTATGTGCTTTAATCAGCAACTGTCTGTGATTATGGAAAGCCAAATAGTTAGGAAGAGAAATAGCTTTGTCTCTGGTCTGAGAAATCGCGTTAGCATGCTAGTTAGCGAACTAAGCTAAGCAATGTTCTCTACAACTAGAGTGGCTGTTACTCACTACTCAAACACCCACCTGCATGTATAGATATCATAACTGCTTAGGTGGACAAGTAATGTTAAGTTAGACTCGCGCAGTGAGTTAAATTACAATGTGTGAAATCCAACACATGCAATTTGCAGCTGCCATAGTTAGGTTCTGCTTCCTATCTACAAATGCACTGTTTCCAGTCAAAAATGACTGTCCTCTAACAGAATCATTAGCAATCATAAAACATTTTTTTTTTTTACATGGATATGTTTTCATGACAAGTGATGAAGTATTACTTTACAGTCCAGCATATGCATATTATTAAATTCAAAAAGTGAAAGCTCTTCAGCACAGCATTTTTTCCCAACTCTCTGTCCCTCCCCAGTTAAAACACAAATGCAGCACTAAGCTTACTACCTCCAGTGCAGAATTGAAATTAGTCTGGAATCATGCACAAATCATAGACAGCATAAATGTGTAGCTTTGGTATACTGCCATGCTCTGTGATGTAGACATGCCATCATTTATGCAGACCTCTTGGTAACATGCAGTTTTAGGCTACATAGGCCTACAATGTTCTGCTTTACTCACCCTTCCCTGCCATGCCAAATTCCCATATTACGGTACACATTGATTTACCCCCCACCCCCCCCGGAATAGGCCCTACTTGTTTTTGCAAGTGAAATTATCGTCAAATTATCGTTATCGTGACAATTCTAAAAATTATCGAGATAACTTTTTTTGCCCATATCGCCCACCCCTAACCCCGACACGAGTTCACATGCTCACAAAGTACAAAAACACGCACTCGCTTACTCGCTGTACTGTAAACAAAAACACACATCCACATCCACTCCAATCCAGACACACTAAAATCTCGAATGAATTGGAATCCACACAATATATGCACACCATTGACAGTAAATGATGC
Organism: Engraulis encrasicolus; assembly: GCF_034702125.1. NCBI lineage: Eukaryota > Metazoa > Chordata > Actinopteri > Clupeiformes > Engraulidae > Engraulis > Engraulis encrasicolus. The sequence continues at coordinate 23,566,871 of NC_085865.1, read as the reverse complement.
ACACAGATGCACACACGTGAACACACACACACGACCAGACAAACTTCAAACATGTACAAAAACATGCGTACATTCACACGCTAACACACTCCCATCCACACAAACTAAAAACACATATCCACAGGCACACATAGAGTATCCCTTTTATGTCCATCTCTACGCACGTCTCTTTTGAATACATTTCCGTGACATCCACTAGCCCAGTAATCATCAAGCAGTGAAAAGAAACAAGTGAAAGGAAAGATTACCATCATACATCCCACATATTTTATCGTACACAGGGAGTGGATCTGTAATGGGTCTGGGCGGGATCGGAATGAAAAGCATTTCATTGTGTTCTTATCAACATGTGTGTAACCTCCGGTCTGCATGTGTGCTTCAAAAAACATAGATATTATTGTCTTTTATGTCCTGTATGGATGAAAGGGGAAACTTCAGTGGATGTTTTTTTCTCAACCTTTTCCTTTTTTCCTGATTTTCAGTCAGTAGGTAAATCTCCTCCATCCAACCAAATTTAAAGTAAACAGTTTTCAACATTTGCATGACCGACAGACACAAATCCCACAAAAAAAACCTTCAGAAATAACACACACTCATGTACAGCATGACGTGATTTACACATGTACTGTACACACACACACATGCACGCTCACACCCACACACACCTATGCACACACACAGAGCATCAGCGGCGTCAAGACTTCTCTACTCCATCTGCAGTGTCATTCCGTACAGTAGGCCTTGGCATAATCTATCGTTTGCATACCACCCTTGACTTGTCATTACCTGGACACACGTATCAGAGATGATCAGATGTTATCACGGTCTGCCAGAAATTACATTACATTTAGCTGATGCTTTCATCCAAACCAATTTACAGTTCCTTACTGGTTACATTCCCTGGAGCAATATGGGGTTAAATGCCTTGCTCAAGGGCACTTCAGCCATGGATGGAGGTATAGGGAGAAGTAAGAGTGGGATTCTAACCAGCAACCCTCTGATCGTAGGAGCACCTCGCTAATTTGGCCACAAGTGCCCCAGAAATGTTCTCGGGGGCTAACATTGACCACACTTTGAGAACCACTCATCTAACCGTTGTGCCACTCTGTGTCCTCAGGGTGAGGCAGGAGCTGAGGGCCCACCAGGTAAGACCGGCCCCGTCGGACCCCAGGGACCATCTGGAAAGCCCGGACCTGAAGGACTCAGAGGAATCCCTGGACCAGTGGTAAGTACACTGGAACACATGTGGTATAGACGACCTAGATATCAATGAAAATCAATGTATCCATACAGTAGTATGTACTAGACCTGTGGTGAGGACACTGTGGCACTAGTTTCAATCATGGGTGCTCTCAAACAAAAGGACAATTGCTGCTGTCTTTGGGTGCACATCCAATAGTGGTCATCAGATAGAGTACAAAAATACTGCTCTCTCTTGATTGCTGTCTTTACTAAAAAGTTTAATACATCATGACTAAGCTACACAGACACCCCTAAAGCCCAGTGAATAGCATCATCAAGACAGTGTGGTCTTTCTCTACTCTATCTGAGTACAGTAGCATATACACTACTTAATGTATAGATCAATCAGTTCATACAGTACATTTAAAGCGTTACAATGATCATCCACTTTTCTTGAGTAGTAAATCATCTGTACACTACATAGTGTTGTGGTCATCTTTTGCAGTCTGGTTATATTGCGTACATTTTGTCAGAAGTACTGTGAATGCATGAATTGTCATTTTGAAGAAAAGCTTCAGAGAGCAATATTGTAATTTGTGATACAGACCACACTGTAAATCTTATCTATTGATTAAAATGCAGTCCTGAAAATAAATCAATAATGATACATTACGCGTATTAGAACAGTGTGTTGTTTGTGCATGTGCATTTTAAGGCTCAAAGATGTATTTTAAGGCATCACTAAATTGAAGATTTTCACATTTTGCTTGGGTATTCTGAAAACATAACCACCATGTTTGACTGGGGAGCACTGTATATCCAAAGCCATTTATCTCAGCTGATGACATTCATATAGAGTTATTCTCATGGTTTCGCCTGCGCGCGCGCACACACACACACACACACACACACACACACACACACACACACACACACACACACACACACACACACACACACACACACACACACACACACACACACACACTACCTACACACACACACACACACTACCTACACACACACGGCTAGGCGTTGCAATGCGCTGCACCTTTCTGTTGCGTAGCGTTAGCATGCCGGTAGGGAACGCTTATAGGAAAGTCGATAAAGTCTTGCAGGCCCTGCGCCCATTGTTGTAAGGTTTTTCCCCTCTTGCCCTTGTTTATGTGAAGACACATTTTTGTAGTATTTCGGCTATTAATCATCAAGAGCCAGGCAGGAAATCAATGGTGGGCCTTTTGCGGTACAGGAGGCAGGAATACGGCATGTAATTGGATGCATTTTGTGCTATGCAGGGTGAACAAGGACTTCCTGGATCCAACGGACAAGACGGCCCACCTGGACCCATGGTGAGCGCCACTGCTCTACGCTACACCACACTACACTACACTACACTACACTACACTACACTACACTACACTACACTACACCACACTACACTACACTACTCTACACTCCACATTCACTACATTACACTACACTACCCTATAGTACACTACACTACCCTATAGAACACTACACTACACTACACTAGATTATACTACACTACATCACATTACATTACACTACACTATACTGCACTAGGTAATGTACAAAGCCTGCATTATCATGACTCATTGTTATTACTGGCGCCATGGTGAGCACCAATACACTCCACTACACTATGCTGCACTAGCTAATGTACAAAGCCTGCAATAGCATTTTCATTTGTATTACCTTGCGCTGTGTCGCATATTATTTCGTATCATTATTGTGCATTGTTTTTACCATCTCACTGAACCACTTTGTGTGCCTACCTCAGTCTTCTTATCTTTCCATTCTACAGTATGCATCTACTGTATGTGTTTATCTGTCTACTGTAGCTTCCTCTGTTTGTGTCTGTGTCAATCTGCCTGTATCTGCCTATCTGTGTTTGCCTTCCTGTCTGTTTTTTTTCCACTGTGTTTACTGTAACAGTCTCTTTTTGTCTTCTCCTTACTTCCCCTTCATTTAATCTGCTGTTTGTACTTACAGTGTCTATCTACTTTTCTACCCCTGTCTGTCTGTTTTGTATTCCTGTTGTCTGTTTTTCTGTCCGTCTCTTGTTTCTACATCACTGTGAGTGTTTGGCTGAGGGCTAAATGGATTTCTGAGTGCCATTTCTCTGCTTTTTTCCAGGGACCTCCTGGTCTTCCTGGTCTGAAAGGAGATCCCGGCTCCAAGGGAGAGAAGGTGAGTGACAAGCTCAATTTCACACTTACTTATATGTGTGATCGTGAAGGTAGAGTGTCATTTCTTAGTACTTTGTTCCCAGACCACCACCATCCATGTCTAAGTGTTCATTAAGACTTGGAAATGTACATGTATCATACATGTATACGTAGGTGGATCTTGTCCATATCCACCATGCTGAATTACCCGTCAGAGACATATTTAGTTGGAAAACTTAATGTACTTTTGTCCAACCATAAGTTTTGTTTTTTGTCCATTTTGTCCATTTTGTCCAAATGAAAGTTTATTACTTTGTATTGATTTGTGAAAACATCACATCTGTGAGCATACATTTTGAAAATAAGCAAGTAAAATGATATACTCTAAATACTCTGTACTACATGCTCTGAAAAGAGGTTTTAGGGGGCTTTTGTTTTACCCGTGGTCCTGTACTGTAATTCTGCCAGCGGGCGAGCTAGCTCTAGTAGAAAGTTGAGGCTATTTCCACACAGGGGACCGCTGCACGGCATAATTATTCATCCACGCTCTCACAGCTATTCTCATTACTGCCTCTGTCAATAGAACTGTTGGAGCAATTTTGCCATGTAAATGCTTAAATCCACACACCATTTCTCTTTAAGATTTTTGCTGAAATGTACACACGAGAATTGATCCTTCGCTTTAGCTTTCTTTAGAGGAGATTTGTTTTAGCTTTTAGTAAATGCCACAACTAATTGTGATGTGTCACACGTTTTTTTGAGGGAGGAGAAACGCTCTCTGGGTTTGATCCTCATTCAGCTGTATTATGCATTGATGGTAGCAATAGAATAGAAGTACAAAAATAGAAATCCTTTATTTTCATTACGCGCAGTACAATGAGATTGAAAAAGTACAAGGGGATTCCAAGAAGATGGTATGAAGGTATTAAGGTATGAGGTGATGTGTTTGTATTATGCATTGATCATGGAAATAGAATCAAAATAAAAAAAACCTTCATTGTCATTGTACACAGTATAAAGAGATTAAAAAGTGCAATGACATTTAAGGAAAATTGTATGATGGTGGGCTCTGTTTGAAAGATGTCTTCTCTCATATTTTTTTCTTCTTTTTATTCCTCCAGGGTCACCCAGGTCTTATTGGTCTGATCGGGCCTCCTGGTGAGCAGGGAGAGAAGGGAGACAGAGGTCTGCCTGGTCCTCAGGGTACGCCTGGATCCAAGGGAGACTCCGTAAGTACCAATAAGCCCATTTTACAGCCACACTAGGCGGGTATAGATGTATCCGTCTCTCTCCCTCCACCTTCCCATCTCTCCCATCATCCATCTCTCTCTCTCTTTCTCTCTCTCTCTCTCTCTCTCGTTCTTTCTCGTTTTTTTTTCTTTGTCTTTTTATCTGTCAGTCTGGCCTTTTTCTGCCTATCTCTCCTACTTTTGTGCTTCTGTGCTCCCATTTCTTTCTTGGTCTTGCTTTCACTCTCTCTCTTTCTCTCTCTCTCTCTCTCTCTCTCTCTCTCTCTCTCTCTCTCTCTCTCTCTCTCTCTCTCTCTCTCTGCTTCTCTCTATCTCTCTGCCACATACACACACACACACACACATACACACACACACACACACACACACACACCTGTACCTGCTCATCGTTTTATGAGCATCAACCAAAAGTGACTCACAGCAGCTATTCACCCCACAGTACGTTAGTCTCTGATGTCCGCTCACCTATCAGCCACACAGCACATGACCATGACAGGATATTGTCCATTCATGGAGTTCATTATACAGTCAAAGCCATGAGACGCAGTCTCCAATGAGCCCTACTACGCACACACAATTATTGCTTTTGGCATTGACTTAAGCTGATGTGAAGGGGTTATGGGGGGTTGGGGGTTTGGGTGTGGGGGGTGATGTCAAGTCAAGTCAAGTCAAGTTTATTGTCAATCTCTTTACATGCACTGGTCATACAAAGAATTTGAAATTGCGTTTCTTGGTGTGTGTGTGTAGAGTCTTTCTGTTGTTGTAGAGAGGCAGAGAGTGTGCTGTTGGACTCGGCCAAAAGGGGGGGTTTCAGGGTTAGTCGGGGAAGAAGGAGCGGGCATTAATGGGGGTCTCATCCATTTTTAAACAAATGTTACAGAGTGAGTGAATATGCAATTAGACTTGGCTGTGGCCTCTGCGAGACTCTCCCGCTTGGTGATTTGAAGCTAGGCTGGGGTGGTGGAGGGTTGGTGGGGATGGTGGGGGGTAGGTAGAGGAAGGATGCATTTAGATTATGCTTAATGAAATGTCATATTGTGTGTGTGTGTGTGTGTGTGTGTGTGTGTGTGTGTGTGTGTGTGTGTGTGTGTGTGTGTGTGTGTGTGTGTGTGTGCGTGCGTGCGTGCGTGCGTGCGTGCGTGCGTGCGTGCGTGCGTGCGTGCGTGCGTGCGTGCGTGCGTGCGTGCGTGCGTGCGCGCGTGCGCGCGTGTCTGTGCCTGTGTGTGTGTGTGTGACAGCGAAAGTGAGCCAATAGAAGATAGAAAAGCAGACAGACGGACAGATAGTGTGTGTGTGCGAGCGTGCGTGCGTGTGTGCATCCGTGCGTGCGTGCACCCATGCGAGTTCCTGCGTGTGTATATGTAGATTGGAGAGTGTAGTTTAGCATCAGTGCCCTCCCTGCTGTGAGACTGTGCTCTTTCAGTCTCCATTCGACATCCTGTTGTAGCCATCTTGCCACAGAGACAATTGCTGGATCTCAAATGGTGCACTTTTGCACTTCAGTGTTTATGTTTTAGTGTGTATGGCGTATTAATTACGCACTAAAACATAGTGTCCGAAGTGCCCAAGTGCACCATCTGAGACACAGCATGTGTGTCGGCTTTGATGGCCTACACAGCCAAAAGGCAGTAACTTCATAATGGTATTTTGTTGAAATTGACTTAACCTATCAAACTGACACTTGTGAGAAAATCTCTTGATACTTATTTGAAAAGAAAGTAGATTTTCATGTCATTTATTACACCTCCTGTACAACGCGGTTGAGTGGGCAACCATGGAGGTGCTTTTCCCAGTATCAACAGTACTGTCATTACAGTACTATGCCAACCTCTCATCCCAACATCTGATCTCCTGTTGTTCCAACACACTTTTGGCAATTGAAGCCATGTTACTGGACTAGTGCAGTACAGCACTGCTCGGCGGCTGATCTGATCTATCTGATTTGATGTTTGTTAATCCTCCACAGGGTATCGGTGGCTCTGCTGGTCCCCTGGGTCCTCCTGGACCTCCTGGTCTGCCTGTAAGTATCAATCAAAGTCCTCCTGTCAATCATCAAATACAACGTAATATTCATATGGTAGCCTCTATTGGAACACTCTAATAGCAACTGCTAATAGTCACTCATAAGCCTTAACTACCTTAGTACTATGCCACTATGACATTACACACTCTTAAATAATACATCACGCCTTGGCCGTTGCCATTTTTAGTAGCAGCAAATTTATAACAGGGGCCATATCGTAAGAGTTTATTCTTGAAGACAATCTACTTCAGAAGTGGAGTGCTGGGGAATGCTGTATTTCAGACTCATGTGTCCTGCACAATCGGTCTATTACCTTTTTTTCTATTTATCTGAGTTCTCAACTTAAAAAGAGAATACCAGGGGATTCTGTTCCGTCAGCCTCTCATTTGATATTTTCTGCATGTAAGCATGCAGATGGTCATTACAGAGTTTGAGTGTGAGTAGTGTACCTAATAAGATATTCTAAGGGTATGATCAACAACCGAACAGCTTGGACATTTTCTTTTCTAAAATTGTGTGTTTTTGTGTGTCTTCTCCACAGGGTCCTCAAGGTCCTAAGGGTTCAAAGGGATCAGGCGTGAGTACAAATATTCCACATATTTGTATTTTAATATAATTACATCATTTATTTAGCAGTGAAGTTGTATTCCATCTGGAATATTTACTTCATACAAACTGCATTGAATCCAAGATATATGTCACTACATTTCAATGTAGCATTAATAAGAATGTACAGGATTTGAGGACCTGACCATAACTCTTCTCCTTCAGGGCCCAGCTGGTCAGAAGGGAGACACTGGTAACATCGGACCCCCTGGACCTCCTGTGAGTATAAGAATTACAACCATCTGCCCCTATCTCTCTCTCCCAGTCATTTCATGTCTACTCTCACACTGTCCTGTGAGAATAAAGGCCAAAAAAAACCCCCAAAAAATACTTTTGAAAAAAGAATTACAAGCATCAATCTTCATTCCCCTTATGTAGAATCATGTTGTTATTTCTTTTTTAAACTTGTTTGCAACCAAGGTCATCTTGTTCTTTGCTTGAGTGCCTTTTAAGCTGTTTGTGTAGGCAGGCCTTTTTAAGTCTTTTCAAGTTTCTCATAAACAGACCCAAAATGCCCATTAGAAGATAATAATAACAACAAACCCTGCCGAGAGCCCCCCCATCAACCCCCCACTCAACACCTCTCCTCTCTCCTCTCCCCTCTCGCTCGACAGGGACCCCCGGGCGAGGTCATCCAGCCCCTGCCCATCCGCTCCCCCAAGAACAAGCGCTCAGCGGACTACCAGGGAGACGAGCCCATGATGGACTACGGCGAGGGCATGGAGGACATCTTCGGATCCCTCAACAACCTCAAGCAGGACATCGAGCGCATGAAGTACCCCATGGGCACCCAGAACAACCCGGCCAGGACCTGCAAAGACCTGCAGCTCTGCCACCCAGAGTTCCCCGACGGTAAGCACGATCGATGGCTGCGATGGGTAGTTTTTACTTACTTCCACTCCAACACCAACAACACAATGGGCATGGACGCAAAGCTGGCATCCGGTGACGCGACTGGTGCCGCGCTTGTCCAAACTGTCCAAATAATGCGGGCTAATTGGGCCAGTAGCTGTGCTGAGAGGGTTTTTGGACGGGCCGTACTCTGTGGAGCCAAGTTGAGCCTGAATATCATTGGCAGTGGAGTGGATTAGTATTCACAGGATGCAGAGTGTGTGGTGGGGGTAAAACTCCCACTCCTGTTAGAAACCCTCCAAAATGCAATTCCTGGCAATGACCTTTTCATGGAAAAAAACATTTTGCATCTCCCCACTACAAGCTTGTCCTTACATCTTCTACATCTGATCTTTCTGTAAGAGTTTCCAGATATAAACAATCTTTTCTACATAGGAAGGGCCTACTTAATGTTTTTTTCCAAGCACAAATCCATTTAAAACTTGGATACTGCCCGTTTTTGCTATCAGGTGTAAGATCAGTTTTGCCAAGTCTGATTTGTATGTATGGGTGTTCTCATGTTTTCATAACCCATGTCTAAGATTCTTGCAAGATGCAATTATTACATACATCAGTATATACATGTATTTTCAAACACAAATACTACAAATACCTGTACATTGAAGTTAAGCTAAGATGATTTGTATGGATTGTTGTTTCCATGCTCCCATAATCTACGTGTAAGATGTTTTTGAGAAACTATTACTACATGTGTATGTATTTTTTTTTGCCAACACAAATCCATCTAAAGCTTGGATGCTGCCCGTTTTCTCTAATCAGATCTTGAGATCTGTTCAGCTAAGTCTGATTTGTATGTGTGGGTGTTTTTCCGTTTAAGGCGAGTACTACATCGATCCAAACCAGGGATGCTCTGGAGACTCCTTCAGAGTCTACTGCAACTTCACGGCGGGAGGCGAGACCTGCATCTACCCTGATAAGAAATCCAATGGAGTAAGTGGCCTTTGAAACGTTCAAACTCGCCAAAGTGATTTTGCATTGTTGTGAGTTGTGTGTATTTGGGTCTGCATACGTATACATGTGCAGGCTAAGCGATATCTCTCAGGCTCACAGTAAGGTTTTTCAAATATCTTGCTCTACAATGTATTCTGTAAACTAAAGCACTACTTAGATTGATCAGATAAATGTGTTTTGTTGAATTTTATGACTGATATCATCTGGTAACATCCTATTGCAGGGTAAATATGTGTGCTTAAAATTCAGCTGGAGCTTTCTATGTATCTGTTTTTTTTTGTGCCGTGTTAAATTGCCATTTTTGTCCATGAACGCTTTGCAGGTTAGGATATCTTCCTGGCCCAAGGAGGTGCCTGGATCTTGGTACAGCGAATTCAAGCGTGGTAAAATCGTAAGTGCCATAGCCTTCTATTTTATCTCTCCATCTCTTTTTACTATCTCTCTCTTCATTTTCTCCACACATTTCTTTTAATGATGCCGCCTTCGTCTCTATACCAAAACGGCGTGTGGTGCTCCAAGGCCAGACCAGCCTGCCCCAAAGACGTCTCTGATTTTGTGTCATTGACGCTCTTTCAAAGAGAGCTAGACAGACACAAATAGTCATTAATAGCCTATCCCTGACTCTCGACACAGCTTCGCACTCACTAACCCGAAGTCACCCGAAGTCTCTGGAGACTATAACGGGCCCGAAGTCGGTGGGTGAGCTCCATTCAGGTTTCAAATAGCCTGAGGGGGATAAAGGATATGCAATTTAGCACAACGTTTTTTGAAATTCAGCGCATGTCTTCGTCAGGGCCTACAGTGTTAGCGCGGTACTGGTGTCCATAAATAAAACAAGACCGTGTGCTCTTCTTCTGCCGTCTTAAGGGTCTGTCTCCTTTTTATGTCCTGTCCCTTTCTCCTTTGCCTCCCACATTCCCTCCTCCTTCCCGTTCTCTCTCCCTTTCCCTTCATCCCCATTCACTTCCTTACCCTTTCTTCTTCTCCTCCCTCTTGGTGTTGATGTCACCTGTAAGTTCTAGTTAAAATTGCACATTGCTATCTGCTGACTTCACTTTCAATCTTTTGTGAAACACCTGTGTACATGCAGTACATAAGAAATTGAGAACAAAGCACACTTTGACGTTGACCTTCCCCTTTCGAACCGCTGCAGCTGTCGTACGTGGACGCGGAGGGCAGCACGATAAACCAGGTGCAGATGACGTTCCTGAAACTACTGACGGCCTCGGCCAGGCAAAACTTCACCTACAGCTGCCACCAGTCGGTGGCCTGGCACGACGCCACGGTCGACAGCTATGACAAGGCGCTGCGGTTCCTGGGCTCCAACGACGAGGAGATGTCCTACGACAACAACCCATACATCCAGGTCCTCACCGACGGATGCGCGGTAAGGACACAGGACTTACAGCATACACATGTACACACACATATCCATACATCCAGGTCCTCACCGACTGGTGTGCGGTAAGGATTCAATACTTACAACATACACATGTACAGGTACACATACATACCCATATATCCAGGCCCTCAGTGATGGTTGCGCTGTAAGACTCTGTAAAACACATAGATGGGGGGTAGCGACACAAGACACATATCTTAACAGATGTAAATACACATACACACACAACACAAATACCACAGAGACATGCACGCGTGCACGCACGTATAAACAGACACACACACACACACACACACACACACACACACACACACACACACACACACACACACACACACACACACACACACACTCACACACACACTCACACACACACTCACACACACACTCACACAAACACATACACACACACGTGCACAGCCTCACACATATACCCTAAGCACTTTACTCAAATCCAAATGGACAGCGAGATAATTGTGTAATTATCAGGACACTGAATTAGCCAACGCTTGCTGGGCGAAAATGTGTTTTTGTGCAGTTAGTGGCTGGCGGTTTTTGTTTATTTATTGTTTGTTTATTCTTTGCCTTTGTTATGGTTATAGATTTCAGTGATAAATGATGCATATAATTATTGCACCATTTGAAAACAATCCTCCTCCTTAGCTGCCGGATGTCTTTGATTTGATTACTTTTTAACTCTCTCTCTCTCTCCCTCTCTGTCTCTTTTTCCTTCTTCTACTTTCTCTCTTGTCTGCAGGAGAGGAAGGGCTATGGAAAGACTGTGATGGAGATTAATACTCCTAAAATTGATCAAGTGCCAATCGTCGACGTGATGTTCAATGACTTTGGGGATCCCAGTCAGAAGTTTGGATTCGAAGTGGGACCTGTCTGCTTCCTTGGCTAAAGTCCAAATTATAAACACAAAAACAAAAAACAAAAAGGAACATCAAAATTTGGCAGGGAAGGAAGGATGGGTCAGCACTCAAGAGTAAAGACTCTTATTTTGGTACCACCAAATAATCCATCTCCAACGTCACCACGATCACCACCACCACCACCACCACCAACCTACCAACCACCATCCAAATCCTTCGCCCTCCCCACACCCACTTCATGCCACATGCAAAAAAATTTGAATAAAGTGAAAAAAAAAGAAATGGTATAGCCAACGTGTCTTGCCATATGTGTATGTATTATCCAGGAAAATACTTGTTGCCCTTGTAGGGCTAGAATCACATGACTTAAGCCTGTTCATGGAGCCAAAGGTGAAGGACATCTGAAGAAGGGGCGTGGCAGAGAGTGGTGAGCGGGAACTACACATTGGAGGTCAGAGGTCAATGAGGAGGGCCCTCCACGGGCCCCATTCTCCTGGTGCTGTACTAAAAAACATAAAAAAGAAAAAGAACAAAAAAAAAAGAAGAAAAACAAGTGGTGCTTGATCAAGAACATAAAATATATATGTTATGAGGTGCTAAGAGAAAGAAGAAGGTGTATTTTGATAAAACTGTAATTATTATTTTGTACATTACTGTTATTTCTGAATCCACTTTCAAACTTGCATGTCTATCAGAATTGCATCAGGCTCTTTGATTTCAACGTGAACAGCAAGACAAAAAAAGACAACCATGGCAACAGCATTTATAACTTAAGTAAAAAAAAAAAATAAAGAAATGAAATAATTATGATATTTTGTCGATGAATACTGTGTACCTATTATGAAGCCAATAAAAAATGAGCATTCAAACAATTCCCTATTTCTAATTATAACATATGCCCTTTGTATATATTGACCACCCCCACAAGTTCTGGGTCACAAGTGGTTTGGCCAGCGGGACCATTTCGAGCATGACTGGAAGACTCACCAGCACTTGCCAAACAACATGCTTCACTAAATGTTGTTTCCAGTGCTTGATTTAAGCAATAATGGCATTCAGTTTCACTTATTTAAGATTATTTGATTTTTTTATTTTATTTTATTTTCGAGTTTTTTTTTTTTTTAGTTAATTATTTTTTGTCAGAACTTTTTTCCACTTCATATTTTGCTCTGTTGTTTTTGGTCGTATACCTCAAACTTTCTTGATAACCATTAAAGATGCCAGGATGGTATGCCCTGTATATACCTTGGTTACACAATTAAGTTTATATATTTTGGGTGGGGATTTTTTTAATGAAAAAAAAGAAATACGTATCTGTTAGGCCTCTTCTGTTCAGATTCCGTCTGTGAATGCATTGATAAGCCCTTTTTCAGTGACCCATTTTTGTAACTAAAATGAGAAAATGTTTTCATGTGCTTTTTATGGTTCATTTAAATATTAAAAACTGGATTCCAAAACAACGGCCAAAGTGCATGTGTGCATTGTGTGGTTTGTGATGGCCCAGGTACCCAGGAGTGGCCCAGGGAGTTACAACATCACCACAGACTGTCAGTCCGTAGTCTGATAAGTTGTGGTTAAAAAAAAGATGCTGGCCTGGTTTTAATTAGTTTAATTTGCCGTATTTGTTGTTTTTTTCTTCCCCATCTCTTTATTGCCATGTCTTCAGTAGCTTAGTGAATCTTCAGGGTCATGTACAATGCTATCAACCGAACTGTAAACACTGACACCATCTTGCAAGGCTTGAAATAAATATTTTGGAAACCCCGAGAGAAACGCTGTAAAATCGATTACTTTCTTTGTTTATCTTTTAATAAAGCAAATAGTTATCAGCCAGCTTTATGCTTGTGATGTTCAGACCACAGTGGAATTGTTTCCTTATCTACATTTGTGTTTGAAGAGGAACACTTGCTCCAGTTGCCATGATACTGTATTTTTTGTTAATGTTGCTTTGAAAATATCATGTTTACTCTAACAGTAAGTTGGCAGGTTCTGCCATGGCAACAGTGAACTGAAAAAAGAAACACTTCACCCGCCATGGTAAATGTGCTCTGTCATCCTCATCTGTCATTTCTCTGGGGAATAGGTGTGAGGAGGTAAACTACATATAGTTCTGTTCGTAATTTATATTCTGATGGTCAACATGTAAACAGCCATCAGTTCAGTGTTGGAGCAGAGGGTGGGCATAGGGGCCAGGAACCCTGGGCCTCACCACTTGGGGGCACCCCTGCCAATGGCTTTCAATCGCCAAACATCTCGCAGGGGCCCCCTCTATGATATTTCGTGGGCCCAACGCCATTAACATGCACATTTCCATTTTGAACAGCAAAGTCAGTATTTATCAACTATTATACTTATTGACCAGACATTATTTAAAGACCATTACGATAGCAGACTCCAGAAACTCTGAAACATCTCCCGCACCCCCTGTCACCATACCAGTGCTCCGCCCCTGCATCAGTTAAAATCTGTAAAATATTCCTCTCTCACATACTGTAGAGTTTGAATGGGCCTTTACTGAGAGTCTGTTCTTTCTGTGTAGAATTAAACTTTCGGATTCCTCTGGCAGTTAACTACCTGTATCCGTACGTAGTTGATAGATCACCCGTAAGAGGCAATGTGGGCAGGTTACTTTTTTGTCTCAGGGTCAAATAAGGGCAATGAATATCTTCAAGTTGAACTGGAAAACTCATGGAATATGCTAAAATAACTTGGTATCATGAATGATCATATATAATTTACACTGCATCCAAACAATGCCAGCAATTGAAGGTAGATGGCTGAATGATTGTACATAGCCCATATTCTCTCAACCTGTATGCAACAATGTGTGACATTTTAATGACATAGCTACAATAAATATTCTGTAATTGATTTTCTAGTCCTTTGAAAGTCAGAGTGATATGGCATTCTTTTTGACTGTGGCCTACATAGAAAGAGCCTTGTGTTCTCCAGTCACACAGAATTTATACATGGTTTTATTGTTTTACAGTCACCATAAAATCATGGTTCGGCATGAACTGTGACAGTTTTCTTCAGAAACCCTGTAAAAGGGCAATCAAAAACCCTTCCTTAAAGAGTTTTAAAAATGCTTTTAGCAGGCACTCTCACACAGATGCAATCACATCTATCACACTGCACCATTGTCTGCATACCATTGACTCTGCAATGCTAGGCTAAGAATGCATTGTAAATGTTGCATAGTTAAATCAAGACTTGCGGAGTAGGAGCACCACTGTGAGTGTTACATTCCACTCTCCAGGTGCTGAATTACCTCTGCAGCTAAAGGAGCAGAAATGATGGGAGGCCTTGACCAGCTCACCGAAATTAGCTTCTAGATTTGATGGCAGAAGAGGTGGCTGACTGCCTGTGAAAAAGCCACCTAGAGAGCAAGATATCTATATATATATAGAGAGAGAGAGAGAGAGAGAGAGAGAGAGAGAGAGAGAGAGAGAGAGAGAGAGAGAGAGAGAGAGAGAGAGAGAGAGAAAGAGGGAGGTTTGGAGAAAAAAATATAACAGGCCATTGTGCCTCTCTCACTCAACCTTGAAATAGACATTCCCAGACACGCGGGTAATTCAGATGTTGATTTGTGGGTTTGATTTAAAGGGCTCCCCTGCTTTGCTTTCGCGTGTCAGCTAATTGTCTCCCAAGTCCGTCCTAGTCATGGTGAGAGCCTGTGGTGTTGGTGGTGGTGACATTACCCCACAAGTCCCCCTCTCCCCTTTCTCTCTCTCTCTCTCTCTCTCTCTCTCTCTCTCTCTCTCTCTCTCTCTCTCTCTCTCTCTCTCTCTCTCTCTCTCTTTCTGGTGACACTACCCTACAAGTCCCCCTCTCCCCTTTCTTCTTCTTCTCTCTCTCTCTCTCTCTCTCTCTCTCTCTCTCTCTCTCTCTCTCTCTCTCTCTCTCTCTCTCTCT
>NC_085865.1:23536566-23549066 GCF_034702125.1 Engraulis encrasicolus | reverse complement strand
ACGCACGCACGCGCACACACACACACACACACACACACACACACACACACACACACACACACACACACACACACACACTACCAACCACTAACACCCAATAACAATCTGCAGTAGGGGAGTCAACTCTCTCCCTCTCCAATGGGAGTCTTTAAAAAAGAGGGTTGGTTCTGCTCCCAGTGGTGTAGTCTACGTAGAACGCGGGTATACGGAGTATACCCACTTCTAAATTTCAGGGATTTCAGTATATCCATTGTTTTGAATAGCACAAATAAACACAATATACCCACTTCAAAAAATGCTCAAATATACAGCATACCCACCATAAAAACGTAGACTACACCACTTCTGCTCCCTACGTTTGGTCAAGGACAGGTTAGCCATGTGTCAGTAGATTAGGGCAGTTAAGGAAGTGGACTTAAGATCAGATAGTTACAAGTTCGAATACCATCCTCACCTGTTCCCTACACCTCCATCATCCTTGGCTGAGGTGCCCTTGCGGCACCTAAACCTACAGTGCTCCAGGGAGTGCAACCAATACCTTGTAAACTAGAACGGGCACTCGGTAGAGCGCAAACCTTCGCCTACGCCATCCTATATGCCATATGCGGCCGCTGAGGCGGGCGCAAATAAAGTGTCGTTGGTGAAGGTATGCACTCGACAGAGTGTCCATTCCATTTAGTCTAGTATGGAGATTGTGATGGACACATTTCTGAAATTTTGATGTCATTTTCATAAAAATCGGTCCGGAATTGACCGAGTTAAGATGAGAAACGTGCATTTCGCAAGGTCTTGACCCCACTGACCGTTGACCCCCAACCGCTAAAAAACGTATGGACACCACCATGACGTGTGGCACATCACAAGATCGGGAATTGAATTCTGCACATCTTGGCACTGGTTTCAGGCAAATCGGATGCCAATTAACCGAGATATCGCAAATTTACGTTTTTGACCTTTTCGTGACCTTGACCTTGACCTTTGACCCAATCACTCCCAAAAAGTAATCGATTGTTCCTTGGGTCATGACCAACCATCCCACTAAATTTCATAAAAATCGGCTCAGTTCTGTCTGAGTTATACGAAGTACAAACAAACAAACAAACATATTCACAAATAAATAAATAAATACACAGCGGTCAAAACATAACCTTCGCGACAGAGTCGGCGAAGGTAATAACTGTAAATCGCTTTGGATAAAAAACATCACCTAAGTGTAATGTAATGTAATAATGTAACTTAATTAGGCTGTCATTTAAACAGCCTGGGCACAGCGTGCAGGGTACAGGGGCTGCAGGTGTTTGTGGTGGGTCCAGGGGTTTAGGATTCTGGGTCCTGTGTTTGTGAGCCATTTGCCTGATTTTCATCCACTTCAGATCACGTACCGCGATTCTGGTCTGACCTGGGGTCCGCATCTCGAAAGCGTCTTTGCTAACGACGGTAGCGACATCCTTCGTAAGAGCGACTCAACTCTCTCTCGACAGCGACGCTCACCACTAAATCCAAGGGAATGGTAAGACGGTCTTAAGACGGTCTTAAGACGGTTAGCAACGACAAGAATCGAGAAACGGACCCCAGGACTATAACGATTAGCATTTCCATACAGGAAGAACTTTGTTTCCATGGCCTGGTTAACCCGCCTCCCTCGGCTTGCTACTGGTTGAGGGCTGTGCCGAAGTTTAAACCAAACATTTCGTAGCCCAATAGAACTTCTCTGCTTAAACCACGTCACTGCCTTGAACACGCCTCTACCCAGGACGGTTGGAAATGCTCAGTTGATTGGTTCCAGACAAAGTGGGTGGAGATCCCGTTGTAGCGGGATTGAGCAAGCTCCTGGCCCTACTGTGTGTAGCTGAGCCAAAGGCGTTGCGTCATCAGTAGGGCGGAGCCCGGCTAGTGAGTCATGGCCTTGTGTTCCCTTCAGTTGTGTGTCTAAGTGTGTGTCTATCACAGCCAGTCTACAAACAGCCGCCCCACTCGCTATTCAACCCATGCCTGCAGTTCACCAAGGGGCGCTGTCAAGTGAGCGCAGCCCATTCATTCTGAATGGAGTCTGCACTCCTCCGTTGGCGCCCCAAGAGTACAGTACCACCTGGAAAAGTCACAAGTCTCTCATCATATCCATTGAACCTCTCTGGTTGTGTGTCCTGGGGATGTGTACCTTGGGGTTGTGTGCCTATGGTTTTGTGAGGATTGTGGGTGCTGGGACCCAATACTTGGGTCAAAATATACAAAAGTAAAAGTACCCATATAAAAAAAACTACTTGAAAATGACAAATTACTCTACTCTATAAAATATACTCAATTACAATAATTTCAGCAAATGGAATTAGTTCTCCACCCCTGTTAACAAGATACAGACAGCAGCCCATTGCAATAGAACACTGTGTCCTGGGTCTTGTGTTGAGGGCCTTGGGCTGTGGGTCTTGAGCCTCTGCCTTGTTTCCTGCCTCCACCACCATCCTGGGGTGAATTTCTCGAAATCAAAGTTGCTTACTACATTAGCTACTTCGTTGCTTTCAATGCATTTTCCCATTGGCAACTACCCAAGTTGCTAACAGGCTTACAACTTCCCTTTTGAGAAACTCACCCCTGGTCAGCCAGAGATCCAGACACCAGAGATCCAGGTCCCCAGAGGAGTGACGGCCGGCCCTCACTCTGGCCGACCAGAGAATCAGAGATCCAGACAGCCAGGGGAGTGACTGCCTTCACCTTGAGCAGCCAGAGAACCAGAGAGCCAGACAGCCAGAGGAGCGAGTGTACACAGTGGCCAGGCGCGAGGACAGTGAGCAGGGGGGCCGGGCAGCAAATGAGCCCCCAGAGGAACCAGAGCGAGAGCCAGAGGCAAAGCCGTAGCCAGAGCTCGCTCACTCAATCAAGGTTGCCCAGCGCAGGGTGGGGCAGTGGCAGACATGTACACCACATGCACGCACAGACACGCAGGCGCACGCACACACACACACACACACAAACGCACGCACGCACGCACACACACACACACACACACACACACACACACACACACACACACACACACACACACACACACACACACACACACACACACACACACACACACCAGGGCCAGGGCCAGGGGGCAGTCTGTGGATTATGAATCATCCAAACAAGAGACGAGATTTGTAGCCGGGTGAGAGAGTGGGCCAAAATCTGCAGACAGTCAGATTAGTCTTTATAGGCATAGCCTAACTGCTGGCTGCATGGCCTGGCATGGCTGGGCACAACTAAGTGTGAATCCCATTACACCCCTTAGCCCTACGCCGATCCCCTTTGCCTCCATTTTGCCCGTCCACGTGTAGGCGTAGTGGCATCCCGATTCACTTTAAGACAGATGGGTAGGGGTGCACCGAAGGAGATTTTCCGACGTCACACTCCGTCGATGGAGGGCTTCGACAGGTTTCCCTGAATGTATTGCGAATTCATTCAAAAATTGCTGCGGCACCCACAACAGCACACAAGTTTAAGTATTTTTGCCGCAATTGACGGTTTTGAAGTGGTAATAATTATTCCACTGTACTAAGTTTAACATTGTCCTAATGTGTGATGGCCCTTTTCTCAGTGAAACGCAATTAACGTCAACCTAATACATGGAATTAGTGACAGCTGTGAGGGCTCCTGCACATCGGCTCCGACAAAGTGCTGCGCACTGCTCCGCAAAAGTTCGATTCCATTGTTTTCAATAGAACCCCGCACACTGGCGCCGATGTCCGCGGACATTCGCCAATGTCGGATAGCAATTAGCAACAAGTTCTATTTTGTTGGCGCCGCCTATTGACTTTCAATGCTATGTTCGTGTGAAATTGGGTTTGGGGGTCCGAATTATGTCGGAAGTCAAAGTGCGCCGCAGTGCTGTCGGAGCTAATGTGCGGCTGGCCTGAGTGTCATTCCTTGATTGTTGAAGGGATATCCCAATTCGTAGCGGTTGCGTTTCAAGCCCTACACCTTACAGCTTCGTTGGAAAGCATGAAGGGCATGGGGAAGGCGTAGGGATAGGGGTAGAGATTAGTAATGGGAAAGGCCCTAAGTGTGCTTTTTCTACACCATTCAATTCAACTACTGAAGGGTGATTGCAAGCCACAAAAATGGCTGGACAGTTACAGTGTCAGTTAATTTGTCTGTGAACCAAAGAAACAAAGGCCTTATTATCAAATTCTTAATCCATTGCCATACAGTATTCACAAAGCTGTATCATGCTTGACATCAGTTTTCCTAGTGGCTTATTGAACCTTACAGAAACAAGTTCATGGAGATTTACAAAGATTGTTTATCTTTAGTTCAACACTTGGAGAGTCAATTTAACATCTTCCAGAGTGTATTTGACCCACAGTACTCTCTACGTGTTGAATTAACCCTTTTACCCTGTTACAAAAACAAGCAAAGAGAACAAGGACGAATGGCTATCGAGAGTAGAGCATATTAAATCAATAATAAATATTGAAATGGGTGATGAAAGGGTGACAGCACAGACTAAGCACAGTACAGACTAAAATATCAATCTGTATTCACTTAACACTTAACATTGCATTGCATTGACAACCAAAAAAAGCTGTAGTCTCCGGACCGTTCTTTGATGGACTGGGGTGATAACAAAAGAGAGTTTTACAGCACAGATAAACCTGACTACATTACTCAGTTAAGTGCCCAATAATACAATAATATACCACTTGGGGAATGCACATTTGCACAGAAGTCATATTCATCTGAGCTGCAAGAAGATGAAGAGAAAAACAGATAACCTATTCCTCATTTTCATGAATTGTGTTTTGCATTTTCATCTGCTGAAATCCACTTTCGCTCAGCATTTGTCTAGCACTAGCCTGATTATAATCGACTTTCAAATCTCTTCAAGACTTGGTCTGACCAAGAGCATAACAATTAACATTTATTAAACGGCATGGTTGACCCGCCTCCCTTGGTTTGCTCTTTGTTGTTTGGAGTCCCCGAATTTTCTGGAGCTCAGAAACAATATTTGTATTACTCCTGGCCTGACTAGGTGCTGCGTCACTAGGAGGGCGTGCCATGCTAGTCTACCACACCTTCGCCATCGTTAATCTGGTCAATCACAAATACGTTTTTGGAAAGTTGTAGACATCTGTTAGGACTTCTACAGCCCTTACACATATAGCCTTTACAGTATACCGTATGTGTTTATTTTGCATGCATATGCAGACTAGTGTTCAATCAAATCAAACATGGCGGAGGAGGCAGGACAAAGTAGTGCATGTTCACACAGCACATCGCACTGTGGGGTGTGTCATATTTTTATCCAGCACACTTTGCACATCTTCTTGGACTGTGTAATCAAAAACGATGGCAATGACTGTTTGTGAAAGATGTCTGTAGTGCTGCACACATTTTTTGCATGCAAACTACCGTATTCAGTCAAACCAAACATGACGGAGGAGTGAGGCGGTGCAAAACCGGGCATATTCAGCAGCGCGGCACACTGTAGGGGTGTCATCAAGGACGCTGACAGCTTTAGCTGGGCCCGGGACAAAGACATATGAAAGGGCCCCAAACCCATGCTGCTGCAATTTTGGGGCCCCTTTCCCCCTGGGCCCGGGACAAGTGACCCTTTTGTCCCCCACTGTCGGGTTCCCTGGGTGTCATAAACTATGCAGTGACCTTGTGCCCAAGCCTGACGAATGGCCAGGTGGTAATGACTTTGCTGTGCAGGAGATCGCCCCATGCTTCAGGTAAGATGATGAAATCCAGTGATGTATACTGTACGTGCATAAGGGTGTTGTGTGTGTGTGCGTGTGTGTGTGTGTGCGTGCGTGCGTGCGTGCGTGCGTGCGTGCGTGCGTGTGTGCGTGCATGCGTGAGTGCGTGAGTGCGCGCGTGTGTGTGCATGTCATCTAATATCTAATCTCTCTTGAATTCCCTGCCTACCCTGTAATGTAGGCCCATCTCCAGTGTGCTAAAGTGCACTTTTACATAAATCAGTGAGGTCTAGATATTGAGGTAAACATTCGGTGCTGGTCGATGTCTTTGCTGGGCCATGACAAAGGAGCTCCACCCCCCACCTCACATAAACATCTTTACTTACAAACACACAAACACATCCTTACCTGACACACATGCGTGCAGACAGACGCGCGCATGTACGCACACACACACACACACACACAAACACACACATATACTGTGAATACTTTATTTGCACCCAAACACCCTCATTTTCATTCCTTACTTGATTTCCGACTCAGTCACACAAACATACACACACACACACACACACACACACACACACACACACACACACACACACACACACACACACACACACACACACACACACACACACACACACACACACACACACTGTGAATACTTTATTTGCACCCAAACACCCTCATCTTCTTCACTCCTCACTTGATTTCCTTCTCAGTGACACACACACACACACACACACGCGCACGCGCACGCACACACACACACACACACACACACACACACACACACACACACACACACACACACACACACACACACACACACACACACACACACACACACACACACACACACATTCATTCTCCCTCTCTTGTTTTCCAACACTGAATTTAACAATAAATGTAATGGCCAGGAAAGGCACTCGGTGGGGAAGTCAATATGTGGGCAGACCTCTGCAATGCCAGCACCGCTATTACCCGCCATTGACCAGCACAGAGTAATGATTATTACCCCTCTGTCTTCTTTCTTTCCAGCACGTTCTAGTGTGTGTGTGTGTGTGTGTGTGTGAGAGAGAGAGAGAGAGAGAGAGAGAGAGAGAGAGAGAGAGAGAGAGAGAGAGAGAGAGAGAGAGAGAGAGAGAGAGAGAGAGAGAGAGAGAGAGAGAGAGAGAGAGTGTGTGTGTGTGTGTGTGTGTGTGTGTGTGTGTGTGTGTGTGTGTGTGTGTGTGTGTGTGTGTGTGTGTGTGTGTGTGTGTGTGTGTGTGTGTGTGTGTGTGTGTATCACACCAACCTACCTTCGTGAGGCCACTGCTATTGGAGCACACCTACATGCTGGGGCCCTGGCCCTCTGTGGGGCCCAAGTACTGGACCTCACATGTTTTGAGTCCTTTGAGAAGTGTAAAAAACATTTCTTCACTGACAGGTTAGGGTTAGGGATTGTTTTGGTTTGGGCACAGTTTAGCATTCTTTAGCTATTGTTATAGGGTCAATATGAATGGAAGGGCCCCACAAAGATAGGAAGGGCCCCACAAAGATATTAAGGTTGGGCTGTGTGTGTGCGTCCGTGCGTGCGTGCGTGCGTGCGTGCGTGCGTGCTGTGTATGCTGTGTGGCATGGGGATATGGCCATTGGCATGAGTCATATTTTTGTTGGGTTCTGTGTGCAGCAATGATATTGTTGACCGTAACACAGCAGGTTTAAAGTAATACTAAGTAGTTTCAGTCTTTTGTAGAACTACAGATGGTGTCTTATGTCTTATGGTGTGAATCCTCCAAATCGATAAACCTCTTAAAAGATGTTTGGGAACATTACAATAAGACTGGAAAAAATACTTTACATTGCTTTACAAAGGAAGTCGGGAACAAAAGTTGTTTTTTTTTTACTGCGAAACTCTCAGAAAATATGCATCAACCAGGAAGTAAATGTACCCTATCTTTACACTACAGGTAGGCTATATATGGAGAGTAGCCAACCTCTACGAACGAGGTAGAGTGAAATGATGCAATAGTCTGTCTGATACACCAGGCTAAGGATGGCACGGCACACCACAACTTGTTTATATTCTGTTACTGAACCCCTGACTAAAGGAACGCACTCTGCCTCTGTTCAAACACAGACAATAAATAAGATATTGACATTCCCTCCACGAGACAAGCCTCCGCACTCCAATGAAGAGGTAGGATCCCATCTCCTGTTTGTCTTTCAAACTCCTCGGGCCCCAAAACTTCAAGGACGTGTGTCTGAACATGACTTGATTACAAAAAAAAAAGTTTTAAAAAAAAATGAATAAAATAAAACAGGAAGCGTGAGTGATCAGAGAGTCTGGCGAAACGATGCTGAATAAAGCCCCGGGGCTAGATTCCAAGGTTCCCCCTCGTCAAACCCGGGAGACTGTCAACAGCCGAGCCGTCTCCTGCGGGGCCAGAGACAAAAGGGGCCCCGCGGCACACTTCAAAGACGCCTCGTAGGCTAGCGCTCTATCGGCCTGGGCTTGGTAACATCCGCCGTCGCACCAAATTACCCTCAAGGATGTGAGGCGAGGCTAGCCGACATGTTGTACGCGTTGCATGTTGCGTGCGACCCCGCAGTGGGATGACGGCTGGGGGGCGAGAGGAAGTGTGTGGACTTGGAGGGCGTCACGATGCACACTGACAGATGGGGTTGTGTGGAGCATGGTCAGCAGAACCAGTATCGCCTCTGTCCAACTCAATGGTGTGGACATCAAAGGGCAAGCAGCGTTCATTAGCAACAATAAGACAGTGTGGTGTGCAGCGGCGTGCCATGTATACTGCCGTGGCTACAGCTAAACAGTAGTGATGGTTTGGACTACACGCACTCACGCTCAGAACAATGATCGATTTTACACAGTCTTGGTCTGTCTGTTTGAAAAGCGTTGATAAGTGGTTTGTAGTGTTGTACTCAATGTGGTACTTGTGTGAAGCCAAAAAGTAGATTGTTCTGTCATCCCTGGCAGAGCTCTGGTGCCACAGGCACGAGGGCCACTTGTGGGTATAGCTGTTAAGATCAAGGGCTGTTCAGAGAACAGATATGACAGCGAGGGTGCACTAGGTATTCAGGTGGTGTCTAGTGTTCAAGGGGAGGTTGTGTGATGAAGGGTGACTCATAGGTGTGTACTCATAGAGAAGTCAGCTCTCTTTCCAAGCCCTCTTGTGATTCCCAATATCATAATCCTTTGGTCGGTCGGTGATATGCTTGAAGCATTTTATGCAGAACTTGACATAGGTTAAGGAAGGTTAGGTTGGGTTTGGTTAGGTTAGGTTAGGTTAAGTTTGGTTAGCTTGGGTTAGGTTACATTAATAGTTTTTCATTATTTATTATCTCTCCTCCAGGGAGAAATTGTCTGAAAGATACAGGGAAGGGTGCAACACCAAAGAAAAGGACACAAAAACACTAGCAATGCAGCCAGATAACCCTATACATATATTACCAAATTATATTTCTGGACAAAACATCATCCTTATCCATACCTTATCTTAGCCACCAATGTGATATGTTGAGTTGTTGACGTATGGACAAGACGTGTTGACGTGTCTGGACAGGACATCACCATTTTAGGTCAACACAGTACATTTTGCAGTGTTCATTCATCACTACTTGAATTTAAGTGCTGAATACAAATAATACCAAACAAACTGTGAAGAAAGCATTGCTCTCAGCCACCCACCAGCCAGCCAGCCAGAGGATTCCAAACAAGCCCAAATGCTCTACTGGGCATCAGGGGTGCTTGATTCACATTGTTATTGGAGCCAAACGGGAAGCCGTTTTGTTGTGAGTAAGCACTTACTCTTGCCCCAGGCTAGCTGGCACGACCCACAGAAACACTCAGCAGCAATCCAATGAAGTTACAACCTGCCTTTTATTACCAAGAAGTTTCTCACTGGGGGAAGGTATGGGGAATCACATCGTATACTGTATATTATCACAGCATTACCATTTGACTTTTCTGTGACAGGTGTTTAGTTGAGTGGGTGGGAGGGGATGAGGGGGCGGAAGGGAGGTGGGATGAGGATGGCATTGACAGGTTGGTCTCTGCATTGTGCCATCTTCGTGCACCCTAGAAGCGGGTCTATGACATTGATGTGATCAATTATTAATGCTCGGGAAAACCCAGAATGTTCCGGATGGATAAGCATTCACCGCCACATGTACAGTATTAGCAACTGCGCAAAGACATTTCTCTTCCCAACAAATTGGTCTAGGACAGTACGTTGCGAAAAGATGAACAATTTTAGTCAGGCAAGAGGAGAGACAGCATCAAAAGGTCCTTATTCTCCACAAACTTCATTATCCTATTAGTCTACATTCATTTGCTTGTTTGTTTGTTTTCTTCTGGTGCATCTGTCAATGACACTGCCTGTGCTTATAAAATATCTGCGGCGAAATGCCATGCAGATAAGCGGCTACAAAAAAAAAAAATCGCGACAGTGGATGGCCGCAGACGCTTTTGTTAGTCAAAGTTGTGAGTGAGTGACGTGAAGATGCATGGAATGAGCTGATAAAGGAATGCTCTGAGGTTGCCGTGTGTGCACTGACTGGATGTGTTGACAAACCACACATGTCATCAGGGCAGGACTGGTCATGTGGCATACAGGGCATTTTCCCGGTGGGCCAAGAGTCTTTGGGGGCTGAAGCTGTTGTTTTATGTTTGTTTGTTTGTTTTTTGTTTTTTTATTCTATTTATTTATCGTTTTAACGTACATGATGCTCTGTCCAATTTTTTACTTTTATTTTTACTTTTATATTGTCCTGTGTGTGAAGCACTTTGAGTTGCTTTTGTATGAAAATGTGCTATACAAATAAATGTGCCTTGCCCTGCCTTATAGGTCGGCCCTCAATTTACATGGGGCAGCCCATTTGGTTTGTCTTTAATATAGACAGTGGACTGAGCTCACAAATGCAGTGGGTTGTGCAGGGCCACTGACAGCTTTTGCTGGGCCCAGGACGAAATAATCTGAATTGGCCCCCTACCCAATACACACAATGTAATGGGTACCCAATTCTGGGCTCCCTCTCTCCCTGGGCCCGGGATTACTTACCCCTTTGTCCCCTCATGTCGGCGGGCCTGGGCTGTGTGAGGGCCTGGTCTATGACAAAAATGCCTGTGCTGTTTTTATGGACCCAGACCAGCCCTGCATGTCATCATCTCTGTGGCGTACTATGCTGGAATGCAGATTGAGCTTTTGTCAATGCTGATATGCAGAGAGAGGGGAGGCAAGGCCAGGGAGGAAGCAGCAGAGCATGTTGTCTTCGCAAAGATGGCTCCCTTGTGACGTTGTGGATGTACAAGCATGTTATCTTTGTGAAGATGGCTCCCTTGCGATAGAGTGGAGGCTGGGAGTGCAAGTCAATGTCTCTCCTCTAGTTGTTTGCTCTGTGCTTTGGTGTCGCCACGTCTTCTGTGGAGAAAACAATAAGGTAAACACCCCCCAGCCCAACCCCCCATCAGGCAGCATATAGTGGCTTTTTGACTGGAGGAGGGAAGTGAGGATGCAGCCTGTGTGCTGTTGCCCCTGTCCATGGTGCTGAATCTGCATTCTTCATGTCTGTGGCCATGCACAGTCTATCCAATGTAGTTTGTATATTCATTTTACACTGTAAAAATATCACAATTTTACCAGCTGCCTAGTTGTTAGAAGGTTGGAAACCCAACTTTGTGTTCAAACAACACACACAACTCCACACAATTTTGCAATAAAATGTACATGTAAATTAACTTTAAATTCTGAGGCAGCTGTTAAACTTGTGATTTAAAACTCATTTAAATCTGTATTGTAAGTTTTGTGGAGTTGTGTGTTGTTGTTTGAACACAAAGCTGCAACTCAAAGCTTCACATTTTACAATAAGGATTTAAATTAACTTGGAATTCTGAAGCAGCTGGTAAAGTTAACCCATGCTGATTTGTTACAGTGTATAGCAGAATTATTTGACCATATAAGTAAGTGTGACTTATCACTAATATCATTTTTTTTTTACATACTCATACCGGCCTTAAGTAGCACATTCCATACCATGCCATGCAGTATTTTTTATTCTGTTCAGTATAGTCTATTCTCTATAGAAAGCTGTATGTTCTGCTCTATGTAAAATATTCATGAGCCCATCGTCCACGTCCTTGATATTATAGTATTGCAGCTACATTTAATGCTTTCAACAGTCAAGGTCTCCAGTAAAATTGCTCCTTTGTGCACAATTAGCCTGTTTAAAAATAAAATAAAAATTTCATGGGGTGTTAAGGCCTAACCGTTCAGTTTAGGAAAATTACGTGCGTAATATGCTTGCTGGCAAATTACTCTGCATCATTAGCAAAGTGGGCATGAATCACATGGAAATGGGATGACTCTCATTCACAAGAAAACACTAACAGCCTGGCCTAATTATTCACAGGCAGGCGAACTGGAAAAAAACCACACACACATACATGCTGTAGGTCCATGATGCATCCATGGCCTCCATCCCACCTATCTCTCTCTCTGTCTCCTTCCTTAATGAGATCACATGCATACCGGGCCAAGGATTACAGAGGGTGACCGAGGAGGGCAAACAGAATGATTGAAAATCAATCAGCATTTTTTTTTGTTTTGAAGGGAGGTAGAGGGGGGGTGGGGGGAACAAGGGAGAAGGGCAGCTATGTGACTGGAATGTGCATTGAGCGGAGCTGTCCGCAGTCAGAGCAGCAACCGCTTGGCACCGAGCAGCCGCCAGTTTTTAGGAAATAATCTTTCGACAAGAAAGGTCTGTGCAAAAAGTCATGAATTCCCTCAAGCGCCTAAACAAACCAGAAATTGTTTG
>NC_085865.1:23521566-23529066 GCF_034702125.1 Engraulis encrasicolus | reverse complement strand
TAACTGACAAATGTAGCCCCTTAAGGCCGTTTACACACTAGGGCGGTAAAGCGTCATGTGACGGACGCGATTTTTACCAGCGTCTGTGAAAATACATGGAAACATATCTGTCCTTACACACCAACCTGGTAATCTGGCAACAGCAAATTTATAACGCCGTGTCTTAACGGGTTAAGGCAGCAGGGCAACTTACGTTTTTTATGTTTGTTAAAATGACCGTTTTGAAACTTCATTCTTAAATAACTTCTCTATTTTTCATCATACAGAAATGACACTTCATGATATCCTCTAGCTAATCTATTGAAATGGTCAAAATGAAATATAATGAAATTCCTAAAGAATTGTGGAAGATACACCAACTTGTTACATTCATGGTGTTTCGGTCAAAAATGACCAGACCATTAATTTACATCTCCCAAAGTTATATACAGTTATATTTCAATCACTTTACTCTCATATTCTTTTTTGTTAGGCTTTTCAGAATACAGCCATATGTGCCACATTAGTATATGTTTACAGTTAATTGAAATACTTGAAAAAAGTAAAGGTGTTCCAAAAGGCCTGAAAGCCTCTGAGAGGCCCTAGACTCCAGAGGGTTAATAAAACGAATTGGTGCAAAATAAGAAAAAAAGCATACAAATCACTAAAACAAAGCAGAATAACATTTAAATCACATTGGAAATGTTTCAAAATGATGTCTAAAAGGTATTAATCACAAAATATGCAAATCAGATTTTTAATCAATGTATTATTACCTTTTTTGTGTAGGCGGTCAATTTTGACCGTTAACACCATGAACGTAACCCAGTTTCTAACACAACCAGAGGGTTAACTGGCTTGCAATGTTTCACAGTGTGTAACTGTTAACCTCTGGTCATCCTGTTTTTTCTGCAAAGTCCCTTCTGCTAAGTCCTTTCTGCCTCACCTGGAACCTACCCTAGAGTACCTACGCGGCCCACCCGGGGGGGGGGGGGGTTGGGGGGGGGTCCTGACTACCAGTTTGGGAAGCGCTGGCGTACAGTAAGTTGGCACGGCTGAGCGGCGAGAGTCGTAGTTAACTTTATTGGCTGAAGCGCGCTGCCCATCTGCTGTCTGACTGCCTTAAACAGTTACATAAATAAACAATGTGTGTGAGCAGTGTGCGGTGTGAGTAGCCCAAGGGCACAAGGCGAGTGGTGTAGATAACGGCAAAGAGATCTTAGCGTGCGTGTGTGTGTGTGTGTGTATGTGTGTGTGTGTGTGTGTGTGTGTGTGTGTGTGTGTGTGTGTGTGTGTGTGTGTGTGTGTGTGTGTGTGTGTGTGTGTGTGTGTGCGTGTGCGTGCGAGAGATGAAATGCACTGTAATAAAAGGCAAAGATGCTGTAAATGGTCATGCCAGCAACTATTACATTCGTCTGGCGGAGTGTGAGTGTAGGTGTGTGTGAGAGAGAGACAGAGATTGTGTGTGTGTGTGTGTGTGTGTGTGTGTGTGTGTGTGTGTGTGTGTGTGTGTGTGTGTGTGTGTGTGTGTGTGTGTGTGTGTGTGTGTGTGTGTGTGTGTGTGTGTGTTTGTGTGTGTGTGTGTGATATTGTTTATTTCTTGCTTCTGTTTATCTTGGTGTGTGTATTTCTACAGCTTGCTTGTTTCATTTTGTGTTGTCTAGACTCTAGAGTATGATAAAATCTATTGAAAACGGCTAACTTTTGACTAATATTGGACAGAGAGAGAGATGGTGTGTGTGTGTGTGTGTGTGTGTGTGTGTGTGTGTGTGTGTGTGTGTGTGTGTGTGTGTGTGTGTGTGTGTGTGTGTGTGTGTGTGTGTGTGTGTGTGTGTGTGTGCGTTTGTGTGCTTGCATACATGTCTGTGTGTATCTGCTTGTTTTTTTGCTTCTGTACTTACATTGGTGTGTTTATGTCTACGGTAAGGTATCATCTGATGAATACCACAGTAAGAACAGTTTTTTATTTGTTTTTTTTCAAAGCTTTCAAAGCTGGCAGTGAAGATGACGAGTGTGAAAAAGCAACAATATGCATGCCAGGAGGTTCGCTTTCATTTTCTACTCTCTCTCTCTCTCTTTGTCATCAACCTGCGGGCCCTCAAACGAGTCGAAAGAAACACACCTTAATTAGCCTGTGGCAGCCACGGCACCACCCACAACAAGTCAGAACAAAGTCTTTCCTTTTCTTGTTCGAGCTCTCCTGAACACCCCGAACAAAAAAAACAGGAGGTCTACTAACACTCATAGCAGCATGCTAAACTCATAGCAGCGCAACACCACAAAGGGCAGCCTGCCATCAAGGGATGTTGCTCAGCAACTATCCTCAAAAGACTTGCGGTGGTGTGGAGAGAGAGGGAGAGAGAGAGAGAGAGAGAGAGAGAGAGAGAGAGAGAGAGAGAGAGAGAGAGAGAGGGAGAGAGAGAGGTGAAAGCACAGTTAAGCTAAGGACAGTTAGGAAGGAAAGGAGAATGGGATGTTTATAGTGAATAGTGAGAGTGAGGCTGCATCCCATGCTGGGAGAATAATGGGGGAGAGGGAAGAATATTTGCGAAGAGAAGAAGGCATGGAGGCATGCAGGGCACTGGTGTCTGGTAATACAAGATGTATACGATATGCACAGAAATGTACACTGAGTGTATGTGCTGTACAAGGGGTGTAAATCACAGCCTCCATAACGATGCAATTCGATATTGATTTCTTAAGGGAGAGATTTGATTATTTTCGATACTTAAGAATGCCCCACGATACGATTTGATTTTTTTGTACTTTTCCACTTCTATGGATGTTGTGGAGCTAGGGCTTTGGGCAGGGGCCAGCGATTAGATTATTTTTGATAGGCTACTTAAGAATGCCCCACGGTACGATATGATTCGATGGGATCGTCGGCCATAGGATCGATGCATCGATACATATCGATTATTATTACACCCCTATGCTGTACACTACTGTATATTGACATTCAGATGTCAGACATAGCACAAGTACACTGCAGTGCATAGTGTAGTAGGAACCGTTGTGAGAGAGGCAGAAAGACAGACCAACCAACAGAGACACAGACAGGAGAAGAAGGCAAGACAAACAGAGAGGGAGCCAGAGAGAGAATATAAATATCCATCCCAAGCAATGTAGAAGGTGCATTAGTCATTAGCGAAAGTAAATAGCTTGACTGTGTGCCCCGGTGAGAGTGAGTGCATGCTGTATTATTCAGAAGAAAGTTGAAAGAGCAAATTACACAAAGCCTCCCGAGTCAGGGAAATAGACAGAAACAACTGTCTATGCAAATGCCTCTCAATGAAAGACAAAATTGAAGAACTCCTAGTACATTTGCCCTTCTCAAACAAATAACAAAAGGGATGCAAATTTGCTCGCTCACAGGGATGATTCCAGGCGGTTTTGCATCAATGCTTTTTTCTGCTAAGGGGTCTTACAATGAGATCAACTGAGCACGTTGAGTATTATATGAGATATAAGATTATGAGATGTGACACATGAAATATGAGAAGTCTATGATACACTACAGTATGATACACAAGTTACTCGGTTGATATGGTAATACGTGTAAGACTGGGAGTCATTGAGAACGCTCTATTAAATGAGAAAATGAACCAGAGATGTTATAATACCCCTAATAAAATCACCACACACACCATGACTTGAGACTCCTTTTGGGCATAAGAGCAAAACTCACCTCAGTGGTTCCCAAACTGGGAGTTGGGACCCTCGAGAGAGGTAAGCTAATGCAAAGGGTAAGAGGAGAAGAGGAGGAGAAAAGGGTCTGTTTGCATGAAACCTTAAATATGCTTTCATATATAAGCATTGCATGAATTGATATTAATAGTACATTCACTGCATGGCTGGATTGGCCACAGGGCATTTACCCAGTGGACTGTTGATGATTTTGGTCTGGCCCTCCCCTCACTGGTAGGCCTATCAGTACTCATGCTGCCACAGCAGGACTCTTCGATCAAAGTCAGATATTTAAAAGCATTTTGGATGTCAGGGACAAAATAGCTCATATTTGTGTCCCCCTGCCATGCATAAACAAGCCAAATAGTCTAAATCATATAGCCAAAAACCATATGACTCTGTTGTCTGGTATCACACGGTCCTATTGCAAAGGCAAAATGTATTGGAAATAACCTTGCAAGGGATTTCAGTACTGTGACTCACTTTACAAATAATAATTTTAATATTTCGTGGTCTGAAACTTACATAGTGGCATCGTTCCAACTGGTCACCTGCCCTATACGTCTCATCACATGTGGCTGTGAAACACACTCTAAATAGTCTAGACTGATTAGACATAATCACATCACACAGCAGTAAAACAACACAGATGCGTTGCACCTTCAAATAATAGGTAGGCTACCTTGAAGATGGTGGCGTACTGAAAACGACCCCACGAACTACGAAAGACCGTAATGAACTAGCAACATAAAATGATGTCATTTCCGACGTGCGAGTGTCTGCACATCACAGATGCAGACTCCACACAGATCACACCAACGCTTCTCTGAAACTTTTTCCCGTTCGTCTTTGAGGTGTAGCGGACGCCGTGTTCAGCATTGGCTTCACGCAGAAGCCTTTGGAGCAGGGTAATGAATTTGGATCTATTCGCCCTATTTTGCCGGGGAACATTTTTCGGAAGACATTTTCAAGAAGCGACGTTTTTTGTCCCGCAGTGAGGTACCCGGGTGAGAGTACGCAAGGAGACTGAGCGACTATCTTTTGACATAATGCAGGCTTTATTTACACTTCTCAACCCCCTTCTTTTCCTGCTCATTTTCGGATTATATCCTTCTTTGGTAAGTAAGTGCCCGGTGTCATTTTGTGTGTAGTTTATAACTAAGTTGACAAACAGATTCGTTTCATGACTTAGCAAATGAATGAGTTTTGGGAGCTGGACATTTCTGGGCTATATGTAAATATACGCTTCAATAGCGAATGGAAATAGCAAATTGCCTTGTATTGCGATTTCTTCGCGGTGTTAAGGATAAATTTGCTTCAGCTTTTTGCAGGTGGGCGATCGTACATTGTATCTTGCATAGCCTTTCTTTGAAACTAATTATATTTTTACTTGTATTAGTTAATGGTTTGGGACTGAGCGATTCAGCCAAATACGCTGTCATTCGGATTGATCTTGTGCTTTGTCACTTCTGTGATAGTTGTGTATAAGAACGTTTGTTCCAGCTTTTTTCCGAAATGAAAAGTGCCTATAGCCTTATCACATCGATAAACACTAGTTCATCAGGACGTGGAGTTGATGGTGATGCTTGCTAACAAGTGGCAGGCATGCTGCAATGTGTCCTTGGTGCAGTTTGGTTGCATGTGGTGTGCAGTGGGGGGAGAGGAAATCTATGCGCGACGGAGCTGTCCGCTGCTGTGGTGCTGAAATTGGTATTCGTGCAAAAGTAATTCAATGTCTAGGAATTTGCCAATTTTACGAATGTGCGCCATACTTAGCATGCCACCTGGATTTTGGAACCGCAGTAGATGAGCGAAATGTCAGGATCCATGTGCCAGATATGTGTGTCCAGTAAGAACGGCCAACTGTGATAGATAATGGCTCACAAATGCTGCGATCTGGGGTTCCCTATATGTTTTTAATTTCTTTGGGGGGTTTTTTTCCCGCAAAAGTTAACCAGATTCCAATTTAATGTAGGGGCATGGTTTGCGTGTGCTGATTTTTTTTTATTATTTGGGTACCGGAGAACGACGGCAGCTTCTATGGGCAAAGATTAATTCCATGTAGAGTGGGAATAACACTTGAACATGCATGCCTGTGCGTCAAATGCCTTGGTAAAACATAAACATTATGGCACTTTTATGTTTCCAATCCCGACCCCACCTCCACCCTAATTTAGTTGAAACACTTATGGTGACATGATGTTTCCTAATACCTACGAAATTATTCAGCAGGATGTTATGATTTATCTCACTGCCCTAAGTTGATGGTTTTAATTAAGTAAAACAGCGTGAATTGAAAACCAACTGAACATTGCTGTTCCTCACCCCTTTGTTTTCCAAAAGTGATACCTATATGTATGAACACACAGACACAGAGAGAGAGAGAGAGAGAGAGAGAGAGAGAGAGAGAGAGAGAGAGAGAGAGAGAGAGAGAGAGGAGAGAGAGAGAGAGAGAGAGAGAAAGAGAGAGAGAAAGAGAGAGAGAGAGAGAGAGAGAGAGAGAGAGGGAGGGACAGAGACAGAAAGTGAGAGAGAGAGAGAGAGAGAGAGAGAGAGAGAGAGAGAGAGAGAGAGAGAGAGAGAGAGAGAGAGAGAGAGAGAGAACAAGGTAAGGTGGTCTTATCAATATTTCCTATCTGTCAGCCTCACCCCTGTTTCAATGGGCAGCACATCCCACCCTGCCATGTTTCAGACACTCTCCCACTCAACCCCTCTCACAGGCTCTTTTCAGAGGACCATGTGGAGCAGAGCTTTTCTCCCTCTCTCTCTCTCTCTCTCTCTCTCTCTCTCTCTCTCTCTCTCTCTCTCTCTCTCTCTCTCTCTCTCTCTCTCTCTCTCTCTCTCTCTCTCTCCTCTCCCTCTCTCTCTCTGGGTCCCTCTGTCTACTTCTTAATTCTCTTCACATTCCTACCTGTTTTTTGTGTGTCTCTCAGTTCACCTCAAAAGGGGGATTGCTAAGCAAGAGCGAAAGGACCATCTTCCGTCCTCTTCCACAGCACTTCAAAACCCATCCATCCAGCCATGTCTATGAAGAGGAAAAACAATGGGTAGCTAGACAGAGACTGTGTCAGACAAGGCTGAGGACCGACGTGGGACACACAGAGAATTGATGAGCAGAGTAGACTCTCCTGTCTGTCCGAGAGTTTGTGACAGAGGGTTTTTCTTTAAAACAATTTCAGTTGGGGCTTTTGTGCTTTTAGCCCACTGTGTATGGGGAAATGAGGATATCCACATGAAGTGAGTGGGTGGAAGCTTTGGAAAGGGATCAAGTCAAGTCAGTTTTTATTTTCAGTTTCTTCATATGCACAGGTCATACAAGGAAATTGAAATTACGTTTTCTCTCGAAAGGACATAGACATACACAGGACTGACATTTACAGACTGACATCAAAGTGCAAGACAGGACAGGATTTGGACCTGTATGGGTTAGGACCTGTGTTCCCACAGGCAAGTTGCCTGTTACAGCCAAAGATTCTTTAAGTACTGCCTTTTAACTGCCTCTGGTGTGGAGCGAGATGTGTCATAATTCCGCTATAACAGATGTGAAATGTGAGCAGACAGCTATAGTCCTTCTATTTCCTCTACCGGGACCCACCCATACAAGTCTTTGGTGTATTAAATTTCATATTCTCAGCTGTTCCTTTTGCCCACCTGTGAAAGACAAGTACAATCCTTGCATCATATATAACCTGTCCTTTGATTGACTGTGGTCTGAGGCATTTGAAGGACACCCGTTGATCCTGCCTCTGACATGTCAATGGGATTTTAGTTAGACAAAGGCCTGTCTACAACCTTGGTGACACAGTCAGACAGCTTTGTATTCCTCTTCAAGAT
>NC_085865.1:23411566-23514066 GCF_034702125.1 Engraulis encrasicolus | reverse complement strand
TCAATGTCCCAAGGCATGTGTGTGCTTGACCTTACCAACATGGCAGAGAGTTTTGTCTTCATTTGGCCATTGTGTGTTGTCACGGTGGTGCGAATCGTGGCTAGTGGGGGTTTCTAGTGCGCGAGCGAGCTGGACTCTCATTAATTATGTTCCCTGTGTGTGTGTGTGTGTGTGTGTGTGTGTGTGTGTGTGTGTGTGTGTGTGTGTGTGTGTGTGTGTGTGTGTGTGTGTGTGTGTTTGCGTGTGTAAGTGTGTACGTGTGTGTGTGTGTGTGTGTGTGTGTTTGCGTGTGTAAGTGCGTACGTGTGTGTGTGTGCGTTCGTGCGTGCGTGCGTGCGTGCGTGCGTGCGTGAGTGCGTGCATACGTGTGTGTGTGTGTGTGCGTGCATGCATGCGTGCGTGCGTGTGTGTGTGTGTGTGTGTGTGTGTGTGTGTGTGTGTGTGTGTGTGTGTGTGTGTGTGTGTGTGTGTGTGTGTGTGTACGTGCACATTGTTGGCTAATGTGTGCACATATGTGTGTATTCTTGTGTGTGTCCTGGAGTGCAGACTATCGGTCCAAAGGAGGGTTGGCAGGTGTACAGCTCGGCTCAGGATGCCGACGGGCGCTGCATTTGCACGGTGGTGGCACCGGAACAGAGCCTCTGCTCCAGAGACGCCAAGAGCAGGCAGCTCCGGCAGCTGCTGGAAAAGGTATATCCATACAGTCACTGCAATACACATGAATACACGTTCATATACAATACACTGTACATTCATAAACACACAAGGGAACACGCAAACTCACATTCCTGTTTGCACACAGACACAGACCATGCTCCCATGACCCATATACATGTATGCTCACACACACACACACACACACACACACACACACACACACACACACACACACACACACACACACACACACGTCCTACCACATAAATAAACGCATATGCATACATTCTCTCTCTCACACACATGCATACATGAACACACACACACACACACGTGCATGTGCACGCACACACACACACACACACACTGTTTTGTTTCCTAAGAGTAATGTCAAAGCAGAGAAATGGTGCGCTGTCCCTTTAACTAGTACGAGCGTCGCAGGGTCATGTGGTCTGCTTCCTCCTTGAAAGGAGCAGAGAGATTTTCCGCCCTAGTCACGAAAATTGATCCGGTGTGCGGCCACTGAGTAAGTTATTTGTCTTTTAATACTTTCTGTTACATGTTAATTCTGCTATCTTGTAACAGTAATGTTGAAAGTGCATTTGTAGCATCTAATCCGCGGTTTGCGAGTAAACGCTTTCCATGTGGTTACTGACAAACATTTCCCTGCTCGCGTGTGAATCAATTGTAATGTGTTGTAGCTCCAAACTGCCTGTCAAAGCGTAGCGTTAGGTGTTGTGTGACTTATCTTAAGTGAAGACAAACATTCATTTGAAACATGTACTGCTAATGTTTAAATGGCTTGTAGTTGATTTGGATGTAACATTTGGTTAGGAATTAGTCAGCTGGCACGAGTAACCTCTGACTCGCTACATGCATTGTGGGAAATGGAGTCATTGTAAGGTTGACTTGCTTAATGTTAACACGCTTCTAGCTTATTTACCTCTTGATGTATGCTTTACTTTTGTTTGAGATGAGGGTTAAATGTTAATCGTATGGATGCTGACTATATCTGCTTTTGATATTTACACACTGCTGCATTTAATGTGGTCCTTCATGTGCATTAAGGGTAAAATTTAGTGATTGAAATAATGGTCAATGGATTAATGATTAGGCTACTTATGTTTGTCATTTATGTTGCTGCACTGATGTGTTTGATGTTTCATATGGGCATTTGTAAATATTGTATGGACATTTGTAAATATTGTACAGAAATGGGGAAGTTTAAAATCCAAACTTGTTGAGACCTGATTCTGTATTTATTTTGATATTGTTTCAGGTTTTTACCTACTGCTGCTACCGCATTCATTGATGTTTCAAAGCAAAAAGCAAAATAAAGAAACAAACGGGAAAATTGAGTTGAGTAATTCCTGTGGCGCACCGTGATCAAGCCCTTTCCGTGGGATAACGGAACACACACTCTCTCCACACACACACACACACACACACACACACACACACACACACACACACACACACACACATACACACACACACACACCCGCACACACACACACAGGCAACTGGACATTAATGCATGTTTTTGCCCGAGGGATTTTAGTCTTTTCACTGTACTCACACAAGCTGGTCCCTAACAGCTTTCTCTCTCAGACTCACTTCTGTTTCTCTATTCCCTCCACATGAATCCTGCCCCTCCATGGATCCACACAGGCACAGTGTACAGTGTAGCCACTGTAGCCACAAATGGGAAAATTAAGTTCCTGAGCTGTTCCCAACACTTTTCAACACTATTCTCTACCACAGAGAGAGAGAGAGAGAGAGAGAGAGAGAGAGAGAGAGAGAGTGTTTCTTCAAATATGAGATTTTTTTTTTTTACTTATATTTACTATATGTTCACACACACACACACACACACACACACACACACACACACACACACACACACACACACACACACACACACACACACACACACACACACACACACACACACACACACACACACCACACACTGACAGTTTCAAGCTTAACCTTTCGTTTCGCCTCGCCCCCACAAACTCGTCCCCCCCACCATTATGTTGCTTTTGTCACTCTCCGCATCTTCAGCTAAAAGGCACCCTCCTCCTCCCCCCTCATCACCCAGCCCCCCTTCCCCTTGGCATCCTGGTGCGTCGCAGTGATTGGTTTCATCCGGACCCTTCAGCATGGGGTTGATTTGGAAACGTGGAGTCATTAATACCTGTATTCATGATTAACGACCTGCACACACACACTTCCTCCTGGAGTGAGAATAGAAAAGGACGGGGGAGAGAAAAAAAAGACGGACGACGAGAAAGAAATAAAACGATGGAGGGATTAAAAAAAACGGGCAATATTTATATGCAAACGCATGCCACGGAGACCCAGCCGTGCTGCGTTGCCGCGCTCAGCTTGCCTTTCATTTATGATTTATATGAACCTTGCCGCTCACTGTTCCCAGTACAGAGAGATACAACAGCTTCTTTGGAAGGAAAAAAGGGAAGGAGCTGCCAGAGGGGCTGGGGAGAGAGAGAGAGAGGGAGACAGAGAGATTCAGTGAGAGAAAGAGAGAAAGAAAGAGAGAGAAAGAGAGGGAGCGAAAGAGAGAGAAAGAGCGAAAGAGAGAGAGAGAGAGAGAGAGAGAGAGAGAGAGAGAGAGAGAGAGAAAGAGAGAGAGAGACTGAGAAGATCGGTTGCGGGTAGCCCATGTTGCTATCAGTGTTAAGGAACTGCGCTTAGTGCACATGCTGAATTCTTAATGCATGAGCAGGCTGGGTGCACAATGGTTGGGTGGCTGGTGCAGGGAGGTGGGGGGGGCAAGGGGTGATGGGTGGAGTGGGTGGCTTGGGTCTTTGATTGTGTGTGTGTGAGAGAGCAGGTTTGGGTCTTTGGTGTGTGTGCACGTGTGTGTGTGAGAGAGTGTGCGTGTGCGTGC
The DNA here is from genome assembly GCF_034702125.1 of Engraulis encrasicolus. NCBI lineage: Eukaryota > Metazoa > Chordata > Actinopteri > Clupeiformes > Engraulidae > Engraulis > Engraulis encrasicolus. The sequence goes on along the minus strand of NC_085865.1, from coordinate 23,510,495 downwards.
GTGCGTGTGTGCGTGTGTGCGTGTGTGCGTGCGTGTGTGCATGCATGCGTGTGTATGTGTGTGTGTGTGTGTGCACGTGCATGCATGTATGTGTGTGGGTTAGTTGGTTTTGGTCTTTTGTGTGTACAGTATGTGTGTGTGCGGGGCGTCTTTTGTGTGTATGTGTGTGTGTATGTGGGGGGTAAGTGGGTTTGGGTCTTTGGTGTATGAGGTTGTGTGTGTGTGTGTGTGGGGTGGGGGGGGGGGGGGGGGGGGTGGGGGGGGGGGGGGGGGGGGGGGGGGGGGGGGGGGGGGGGGGGGGGGGGGGGGGGGGGGGAAGCTTTCATTTCAGTGCCAGAGTAAGGTGGAGGATGATTCTGTGCGGGCAATGATTGAAAGGGTAAAAGTGAAGTTCTGTGTGTGTGTGTGTGTGTGTGTGTAGGTGTGTGTGTGTGTGTGTGTGTGTGTGTGTGTGTGTGTGTGTGTGTGGGTGCGTGGGTGTGTGTGTGTGTGTGTGTGTGTGTGTGGTTGTGTGTGCGTGTGCGTGTGCGTGTGTCTGTGCATGCGTGCGTGAGTGCATGTGTGCGTGCGTGCATGTGTGTGTGCATGCGTGCGTGCGTGCCTGCATACATGCGTGTGTGCATGCGTGTGTGCCTGTGTGTGTTGATGGGAGGTATGGTTGGAAGGATGGAGGGGGTAAAATGCATTGGCTTCCCTCACACAGCATTGGCCAGTTAGCTGCTGGTGGTTCGCTTCGGTTAGTTTACTTTATCAGGTCCAACATCGCCCCTGCCAGCAGAGATGAAGGGCTTCCTGTGTTTGCGTTAAGATAGGCGTGTTTGCACACACCAACATTTCCGATTTAATAAATCTGATGTCAAAGTGATTTCTAGCTATTCGTTTTTTGTCTTTTGTTTTGTTCTTCTTTAATCCTTGCCTTTGTGAATGAAAATTATGTTCTCAGCTTTAATCAAAGGGAAATCTGTAAACCATTCATTTACATGCAGATTGCCTTTCCCTATGCAAACCATTTCACATAGGAGGAAGCGTATTTCACTTCACTGCATGCGAGGGAGGGAGGTAAAAAAAAAAATATGCACAGATCAGTAGAACATTTTCACCATTTAACATCCACACAAATATGAGACATCCAAAGCTATTTCCACTTTAGGAGGAATCACAAATTCACTGCATGTGACTGAACAGAGGAAGGTGGGGGGAAGGTGCCTTGCGATTTAATCGGTCACAGATAGGACGATAGGAGTCACAGATAGGTAGAGCATTTTTGACCATTTACGTAACAACCAAACATATTGGAAAAAGAAACATCCAAAGCCATTCCTCTCCATACAAATCATGTGTTAACTGCATGTGAAAAAGCACATTTGATGCATGCAGTGAAAAAATAATAACGAAACAAAATATTAAATTAAGAAAAATCAAAGCACATTTCAGATTCTTTTATCGTGTTGAGTGGTTACATGAAGCTGTGTTTGAAGTTACTGTATATCTAGGTTTTCATTTCATTTTCCTCTTAGCAAAAAGGGCAGGAGTATTGCAAAAAAAGGAGCACTGCATTTCATAAAGGAGCATTTCATGGAGTGTTTTCATGTCTTGAAGGGACTCTGTACTCGCCCATCTTCCCTAGAGTGTAACAGTGCATGTGGAGATGATGGCCTATTGTATTGTGTTAGACGCGGTAAAGAGGTCAGGAAGGCTGGTGATTTTCCTCCTGAGTGGAAACTAAGTTAGTCTAGCCTCATTCATTGTTGGATCGCAGGAGCAACACACAAGAGGCACCATCCCCTGGTCACCAATCATCACAGGGTTTTTTTTTAACCTCTGTGTTACACGTAGTCTTTGGGGTGGGCTTTGACGAGACAGTGGAGAAAGTAGAATGGCTATGGCAAACAAAAAGCAGTTGTTTGATTGGTCGTTGCATTGTCCAAGGCAGTGCAGAGGCAATTTGAACCATAAAGACAACGGTTTGTAGTCCAGACTAAAATTTTCACTTTTAGTCTGGCTAGCCAGTCTGAAATAAATGCTCAGGCATGTTTTTCAGTTTTAATGCAGAGGTAAATGTTCAGTTTTACCGTAAAGATGTTGACACATTTGAAATATGTGAAATAGGCATCCATCTCAAATGTGTATTGGCCACATTTTCATCAACATGTCGAACAAAGATGATGATGAGGGCAATTATTATGATGATGGTGATGATGCATTTGGGTTAAGTATGATAATTTCTAGTGGCTAAAGACGAAAATGCCTCAGGTGACATTGATGCATCAGCCTGTTGAAATGCATTAGACATTTTTGTAAGCGATCCATTTTCTTTAAAAATGAGGTTGTCAAACGGGAGGGGAAAAAATTTAGATTGCCATTCGCTATAGCTGACTTGACTATTGCTAGACAGATGCTTGACTGGAACGGTCCAGATATGTTCTCGATGTTACGGCTCTGACTTCTGACAAGAAGAAACTCTGGGATTTATTATCTGTAGGTCTAAGGTTACTTCCTGATGCTACAAGAAGAAGAAGAAGAAGAAGAAGAAGAAGAAGAAGAAGAAGAAGAAGAAGAAGAAGAAGAGTGTAGAAGAAGAAGAGTGTAGAAGAAGAAGAGTGTAGAAGTACAGTGAGATGTCTTTTGGAAACCGCCCAAAGATGCAAAGAAGTAGTAAGCTATAGAAGTAAATATGTAGGGCATGTAATTAAGCAATATGCAGTTACTGTATAACAATATATACTGTACAATCTACAATAAACATGATACGATACAATCAGGCTGGTATGTACAATAGGCCAGTGGATTTCAAACTGGGGGCCAGGGACCCCTGGAGGGCCGCGAGTGGGTGCTAGGGGGGGCCGCGGCGGGTTGGCAGGAAAACAAAATAAATATTTGCATAAATTAAATAACTAATGTGCACCAAAATAAACGCACAATAAGTTGAACAATATTCCCATTATTATAAAGTAATCAATTGCATCTCTGAACATTACTACTACTACGTTATTATATTATAGACTATGGTTGTGAAAGGGGATGCACAAAAACATAGTGTAGCACAATCCATGCTAGGGGGGCCTTGGCTGGAATCGATCGGTGTATGGGGGGGCCTTGCCATGGTGAACTTTGGGAACCTCTGCAATAGGCTATATTGTGTGTGATATGATGTGTGATATTAGCAGAAGCCCTCATATTTATTTCATAAGGAACACCTTCTATTAGACATTGGTTTCACTGAGTTGCACTATGTTCACCAAGGCAGCCCTCTCAGTACATATGCATAATGTATTATATTCTGAAGTGTATTCTTCATTTTTATTCTGTATTCTGCATAAGGATGATGAAGTATGCATAGAGAGAGATCATTTTGAGTATATGTCAGAAAAGTGAGAGGATATAAGTATGGCTACATTGCAGGATTTTGTAAGTTTATGTGAAACGGAAGCAAAATAAACTCCCATTTCGGTTTTGCATGGTTGCGGAATATATTTTCCGAAGGCATAATTGTGGCAGAATTGCAGAGCAGAGGTTGGTTAGGGATTCAATTAGTTGAATTAATCATATTCTTCTCTGCAGCGCTGGCCTGCTGCTCTGTGTACTGCAATTGACCCAGTCTCTTTACATAACCTCAAAACTACAGCATTCCATGTGCAAGTGTCAGAAGTGAACATGTATTTAAGTGTGAAAACATCAGATGAGATATGCTAAACCAAAAAGAAGTGTTTGATGTTCTGAAAATCCAGGAGCATCTTCGCATACTGTAAGATGAAAAGGCACTGAAAGGTAAAAGTGAAATGTTGTCTTTCTCTCTGTTTGCTTTAAGATTTTGTGGAACTTTGATGTGAGTCCAGATAACTCTTGAAACACTTTGGTGTTTGGTTAGGTCTTCAAAGTGGGCGAAGTATTTTGGTTAAAACAACCTGAATTGAATATGAGAAGCAGATTTCACACGTAACAAAAATGACTGATGACTTCTTTGACTATACAGCTTTTCTTTGGACTTCATGGAAGTGCAGGGATTACCATACAATAAAGAAATGGAGATACTCCAAATAGGAATGCCCTCAAGTGTTCTTGAAGAATCCACAGCATGTGGCTTCAATTTGCTCTTATCTGTCACAGCGACCTCTGAAGGGATAGTCATACCAACAAAGTAGATCAAATGCTTTCAAAAACCCAGTCCCAGTGATGATAGCTTGGGAACCATTGATGTAGCCTGCCTTCTTAAGAATAAGCAAGCAATCTACAAAAAAATTACGAAGTCAATTTCCAATCTGAACTTAAACTGGCAGCTTGTGCTGTGAACTATCCGTGTGTGAACTGCCTTGCAGTTTTGCAGAGCAGAATAGGTCATGTCTTGTCGATATTGCAGGGACCATAGGGATTGGCTGCACTTTGCTCACTTTAAGGCCTGTAAGACAAATGGGATGTGGCCAAGGGGGACATACCATGCTGATAGCCTCTGATGCCTGATCCATGGATGCTTCTTCTTCGTTGTCTTCTTCTTCTTCTTCTTCTTCTTCTTCTTCTTCTTCTTCTTCTTCTTCTATTCTCTCTCTCTCTCTCTCTCTCTCTCTCTCTCTCTCTCTCTCTCTCTCTCTCTCTCTCTCTCTCTCTCGGACATCCTTTTCTCAGCTACAAACTCTACCACATATTTGATACGAATAATCACTTGAATTAATAGCTCCATTTAATTTTGACATTATTGTGCATGTTGAGTGGATGTAACATTTTTTAAAGCATGACTTGGCCTTGTGGCTATATTAAGATGTGACAGTCAAGAACGTGATAAGAAGCAATTGATGGACAGAGATGAAAGGAGGAGAGAGAGAGAGAGAGAGAGAGAGAGAGAGAGAGAGAGAGAGAGAGAGAGAGAGAGAGAGAGAGAGAGAGAGAGAGAGAGAGAGAGAGAGAGAGAGAGAGAGTTGGTAAATGCAAAATAAAATTACCAGCAGTGAACACATCCACAGTACAGTGCAGCTGGACCAAACAGACAAAAAATGAAAAGAAAAAAGGATAAAGGCACACAACATGAGCTCAAGGAGCCGGGCCTCAAATCTCCTGTGGATGTGAAAGTAGAGGTGTGAGTAAAATAGTTGGAAAGCTACAATAAAACTTTTAGGAGAACAATGTATACTCACAGTGGTGTTGATAATGGCTGGGTGGATAAGCTTCTTACAGTCATATCACTGTCTACTTACAGTTAAGTAGGCTATGCATTGAGAGCAATGCCAAGAGAAGAGCAATCTTGCCTTGGCTGCTGATAGTTTGAAAGGGGAAGTACAACTACAGTCAGTACTAAAGTTGAATGGGAAGGCCTCCCTCTTGAAATAAAAAAAAATGTCAAAATTATCCCAATTCTAAAAGAGGCATATCTCTTCCATCTCTTGTGCCATTTAACACTGAATACTTATTTTAACATTTGAAATAACTACCAAACACTGGTTTGATTTTACAATTCCACTACAGCTTACAATACATTGTAGTGCTTTCTTGTAGGGAGGAGTATCACTCTCTCTGAGATCTCTTAGTACTGTACATGGTAAATGGACTCTCTCTGAGATCTCTTGGTACTGTACATGGTAAATGGACTGCATTTATGTTATGCATTCCAACACTTGGCAGAGCACTGTACCTAAAGCACTCGAAATGTGAATACCTCACACTCAGCCATACACATACACTCACACAAGGATGGCTTACAGCAATGGGATAACTAGTGTTATCTGGATAAGTGGATAGTGTCATCGTAAAGGAACTTGTTGTCTTGGAAAAGCTCAGGTGTTGATTTTTTTCAGGGAAAATGATGCTATGGGTATGTCAACTTTGTGCTCAATTGGCCCTGCATACACCTGTTTGTATACACTTTAGTAGGGCTGTAAGGATATTGTATCGAACCGAGAAATCGTGATACACAGAGTCACGATACTGTATCGTGATACAAGGAGGCAGTATCGTGATATGCCCTTTCAAATTTTATTACCCATTACTCCAGAAAACAACCTTATGATTTGATGTGATAGTGTTTCCAAACTTCACTGGAGATACATTTCAGAAATCGTGGGGTGTATCGAACTGTCACAAATCGTGATACGAACTGAATCGTGAGTTGAGTGTATCGTTACAGCCCACACTTTAGTCTCTTCTGCACGGTAATGTGTCAGACGAGCCAGTTTACAGGTGTACCTCTTGATTGACCTCGTGATTGAAGGGGGCACAACACAACACAACACAACACACAAATGCTCTCCACAGTGCCAGGTGCTCCCCTTTCCTCTGTGATCTATTTCATAGTTTATGATCACTTTGACTTGCATAGCATTTGTTGTTTCATCTCCCAAACATAAAAAAACAGCACCTCTGCATTCATCCTTCACTAAATGTCCTTATTTAAAGTCTGCATGAGGCTTCCCCCACTGCGAGCCAGGTGTGAATAACAATGGCGCAGCTCATTTACACTGTTTTACCCTGTACTCTGAGGTCACTTTCAACCAATCCTTCTTTTGGAATCCCCCCAAGGTCTTACTTTGCTTGCTATAATACACTGATGTGATGCATACAAGATAATATAACTTCTACCGAGCAGAGGTCACAAAAACTGCATTAACACAGGCGAAACTCTGTTAGTCACAATAGCATCAGACAATTACACTGTGTTCCGTTGTTTGTGTGGAAACCAAGACGGCATGTGCCCACGCATATCTCAAGAACAGCATAACAGCTTAGGCATGCTGTGTGGCTAAATGACAGCCTGTAATCTGGAAATCGCGTTCGTTCCCCCCACCAGCATGCCACAGCCCCATCAGAGCTTTTACTTGACTGCATACAGCATGTGTGGGATGTTGATGCTTCTTTGCAGGAGCTGGTTGGTAATTAAAAATCTAAGGAATAAACTTTCTAGACATTTACATAAACACGAATCAAACAACAACAGCACTTACGAATGTGTGTTTCATGGGGTTGAATGAGGAACACAGTCACTAAATCAGCCAGTGTTGCCACTGAAATACATCTTTAAAACACATTATTATGAAATAAATATTATTATTATTATCGTTCATCCATATTTCGATATAACTTTATGCAGTGATCTAAAAAACATTATTGCAGCGCATGTGAGTGGTGAGAGATGTTTAGATGATGTGCCTTTCTTCTGATGAAGGGAACCACACATCCAAAACACAATGAAACATATTCCATGGAAGCATATTAGTGCTTAACACATGGACAATATGGTCCTGACAATCCATCTGTCTCTCACACCAACAGGTTCAAAACAAAGGACAGCCTGTCATCAGAAAATCGTGTTAGTTTACCCCTCCCAGCATGCAACAGCCTCCGCTGCTCAGAGCTTTTACTTGAGTGCATGCGTGGGATGTTAATGCTTCTTTGCAGTACTGTAGCTGGTCTGTAATTAAAAATATAACAATTAAACTTTTAACCTTTTACATCGACAAAGTATTTATGTGTGTTCCATAGGCTCAAATTAAGACCAGAGGTACTAAATCAGCCAGTGCATTACTTAGCACTTAGTAGTTCAGCCATTATTAAATGTCATTGTAGTATTTGCAGTAAAATACACTAATACATTCTACACATGTGCTGAACACATATGCACTATGCCCTGTATAAGGCCTAAAGAACACTTTAACATTTTCCATGTAAGTATATTGATGTTTTTCTGAACCTCATCTGTACACTAAATACAATGTTACAAGTGTGGCACCATTACTCTTTAGCCGTTGCTGGTGCTGAATCGTTTAGAAAGGCTATGGGCAGCCTAACGGTAGACTGACTGGAAATCCTGTGAGAACATGACAAACGTTGAAATGGGCAGGGTTAATGGGTGGGGTAGTAAAGGTGGATTCGTAAGGTCCTGATCGTCCATTTGTCTGTCAATACCAACAGGTTCAAAACATGTCGCAGTCCATCGAGGTGCTAAATCTGCGGACGCAGAGGGACTTCCAGTACGTCATGAAGATGGAGAGCCAGATGAAGAACTTGAGGACCACCTTCAGGCAGATGGAGGACGACAGGAAGGCCATCATGGCCAGGAACTTCAAGGTAAAATATACTGTAAAACATTGCAGGAACTTCAAGGTAAAATATACTGTAAAACATTGCGTCGTCCTGCTGCCTTGAGTTTGTAAGTGAACTCACTTCGAGACTTAACCCAAATCGAGTTCCCTTGCAAACTTAAGGCAGCAGGGCAACTTACTTTTTATATTTAACTGGCTGCAATGTTTTATAGTGAGGGAAAAATGTTGTACTCATATATGAAAACACAATGTCAGGACGTGGCGGTGGCTCAAACAGCTAGGGCACTGACTGTAATGCTGGAGACCCGGGTTTGATTCCGGCCTGAGGTCATTCCCTGTCTTTGTCTCTCATTACTTTTCTGTCTCCTCTCAAACTGTCCTGTCCAATTAAGGCAAGACCCCCCCCCCCAAAAAAAAAACCACACACACAGACTATCCTTTAGAGAATGTTTTTTTCTTTGAAGTTTTCTTTTGACTGCAATTGCAAGCAGTGGGTAAAGTAAAGCGATGCGTCTTCACTAGAGGATTCCATCGTAAATGCAACTGGTGTGGGTTGGCCTTGAGCCATCGTCAGTGCGGATATCTCGAGAGCATGCCTATCCTCTCCTACACTGGAACTTCAAGGTAAAGGTGCTCCATTTGTCTTGACGCATCAACAACGTGGCAGTGCCTGTCTGCAGCCCTGCTGACAGAGGGGGACAAACGGGTATGTTATCCCGGGCCCAGGGAGACAGGGGTCCCAGATTTGGGTCCCCATTGCATTGTATTGTATTCGGTAGGGTGCCCTTTCATATGATTTTGTCCTGGGCCCAGCAAAAGCTGTCAGCGGTCCTGCCTGTCTGTCTGAAGAATAGCGCACTGTCATGTGGAAGAACATTCATCAAGCTAGTGTTTTCTTGTCACATGAGCAACAACACATCATTTAGATGTAATGTACAGATGGGCTTGGCCGCTGAGGAGTTATTATGGAATATCCATATATGTTACACAATCGGTAATCTATCAAATAGTTCAGTCAGTGTGCTGGATAAATGGCCAAGTGATCGTCTCGTCGCACAGGTGAAAGCACCCATTCACTGCTGTAAAACGGATCCCATTAGACTACCACTTCTCATAAAAATCATACGAGTTTCTCAATGGCGTTCAATTTTACGTGTGCGTGTGAATGACAAATTTATGTGACTTCTGGGGCTGGCCATAGCTGTACGGTCACATACATACAACACTAAAGCTGAGTTATTGGCCCTAAGTGAGATACTGGAAGCCGCTCGGACGGAAAGCGCTTGTCATAAATCATCTCTGCGGGAATCGATTGTCTCCATGACTTCAGTTCCATACTATATCTTGCAGCTGTCCCACCCGCCGCACAGCCGTCACTGCACAGCTAGGCCAGTGTATCTATACTCTATGTGATTGGCAATTCTCAAACCTCTCTGTGCTCTCATCTTTCTGTGTCTCTTTCTGTGTCTTTTTCTCTGTGTGTGTGTGTGTGTGTGTGTGTGTGTGTGTGTGTGTGTGTGTGTGTGTGTGTGTGTGTGTGTGTGTGTGTGTGTGTGTGTGTGTGTGTGTGTGTGTGTGTGTGTGTGTGTGTGTGTGTGTGTGTGAGAGAGAGAGAAAGAAAGAGAGAGAGAGCATGGACATCATCGAGCTTGAACGCGTTAAATCACCCGTGCAACATGTCCTGTTCATGTGCAGTACTTCACGCCTGTTGTACCCACCTGTGTCTTACTCTGCTCCAGGAGCTGCAAGACAAGATGGACGAGTTGCAGCCGCTCATCCCCGTGCTGGAGCAGTACAAGACGGACGCCAAGCTCATCTCGACGTTCAAGGACGAGATCCGCAACCTGTCGGCCGTGCTCATGTCCATCCAGGAGGAGATCGGGGCCTATGACTACGACGAGCTCTACAGGCGTGTGGTCAGCCTGGACAGCCGCCTCAGGAACTGCATGAACAAACTCAGTAAGGAAGGATGGCTGCTTCTTTTTTATTTAGTGGTTTCTTTGGGCTTTCACAAGAGAGAGAGAGAGAGAGAGAGAGAGAGAGAGAGAGAGAGAGAGAGAGAGAGAGAGAGAGAGAGAGAGAGAGAGAGAGAGAGAGAGAGAGAGAGAGAGAGAGATTGGGAGAAACCTTGGGTTGGAATTGAACCAAGGTCACTAACATAATGGTACGGTGCCCTTGCCCAACGAGCAACAACACAGTTACGGTGTACTAGCCCTACGGTATAAACAACATTTCAAATGGCCTTTTCTTTTTTTTCAATATTTTTGAGAATTTTTGTGCCTTTATTGGATAGGACAGTATGAGGGAGGAAAGGGAATGAGCTGAAAAGAGAGATTGGGTAGTGCTGGGTAATGATCCAGGTTAGGTTCGAACCTGGGTCCCCACTGGCATGTACAGTAGCCCATCGGCCATGCTCATCTCAGTCCAAGGATTGGGGCCTACGACGAGCTCTACAGGTGCGTGGTCAGCCGGGATAGCCGCCTCAGAAACTGCATGAATAAACTCAGGAGGGACAACTGCTTGTTTTCTTTCTTTTCAATATTTTTGTTGAACATTTTGAGCCTTTTTTGGATAGGACAGTGTGGGAGAAGACAGCAATGATCTGAAAAAAGAGATGAGGTTGGCTGATCACCCAGGACAGATTCGAACCTGATGCGCCACTGGCATACCGGTATACAGTGGCCTCTACATGATACAGCTGCACTAGCTATGACACAATAATAATGACTACACCCCAGTAACTTCACTGTCCTTAGTGATGATAACCACATGTTCATTCATTTGTTCTCTGCCATGAACTGCTGGAATAGGCTCAGTAAGGTGACTGCTCGACTTGTGACTTGACTTGACTGCCCTTAACGATGATGACCCCAACATGACCCCATGGCCCTTCACCGACTCCCTGACATCAACTGCATGAATAAACCGAGTAAAGGGACTGCTGGTCTTGACTTGTCATTGACTTGACTGCCCTTGGTGATGATAACGTGACTGCCTTTTTCACTTACAGTCTCTGACATTTTTCCATCATAGGGACATGATAAAAAAAACCTTGACAGTGGGCAGGTTGATTGATGTCTCATCGTGTGGTGTGTGTGTGTGTAATAGGCTAATGCACATACAGTATGCAGTGACGCATGGCTGTGCGCAGTGATTTTACATAGGAAACGGGGGCCCTCATGCAGTTTTGGTTGCCCTTGATGCCTACACTGCATTCGTTCTTTATCATTTTTCCATCATGGCCACTTACAGCCCTCGATAAAAAATAAAAAAAAACGTGACCACCGTGACCAGCTTGATTGATATCTAATGCAAATATACTGCATAGCAGTGCATGGCTTGTAACATAGAGTGTGCACTGCTCAGTCATTTTAAGGAACGATGACTGTTATGGCTGCCCTTGATAATGACTACACCGTATTCATCGTCCATCATTTTACTGTGATAGGGACTATCAGAGGCATGGCAAGCCAACAGACAACTGCTGATAAGGGGGCTCAAGGGGCTCTGAGACCCAGTGACGGTTAAAAATATAGCTGTGGCAATACGACTTTCAATGAAAGTGTGATTTCCCCCTGCTGCCTCCGTGAGGTCTGCAATCATCTCTTTGGCCCTGAAGAAGTCGTTGATTGATGTGGATATAGTGTGTTACTAATAGTACGTCTGGGACGTACCATTGTTTTTTTAGGAAGGGAGAAAGTTAACTAATGAAATGACGTGATGCCTAGCCACACAGCACCTCCATTCAGAAGGTAACTGATGTGGAGAGGAGAGCCCATGGTGTTTCTCTAGTCTCCTTAAGAATTCTTTGTGAGCATGGCACTCTGTGGGCCAATAAGTAGCAGTGAAGATGGCGTTGAGAGCTCTTTAACTTCATCCGCAAAAGACAAGTTACGCTGGCTTGGCACTCACAAGTCTTTGATTTGGAGACAAGCTCTTGGTAGCCCTGCTATAACTAATTGGTTTCCTTCCTCGATGCACAAAGGGAGCACGTTATTGAACTTTTGTAGTGGAGTATTGTTAGGTTGCAATGAAAGGACAGAAGAAAGAGAGAAAAAAACAAATCGACTCAAGTAGCTGGCATTCTCTCTCTCTTTCTCTCTCTCTCTCTCTTCTGCACGGTTGACTCTCCTTTAAGCTGTGAAAGGCTGTGTTTCATCTGAGAGGCTGAAGCGACAGTGCGGCCCTCTGTGCTAAACTTGTTATGACAGACTTCTTACAGGCAGGCGTTGTCTTGTGTCTCCGCCACGAGGCGCCGAAACGCAGCAATGCGTCTCGTATGACACGCACACGCGCATTAATCACAGATAACAGCCACGGCATCCTCAACATCCGTCATGTGGAAATTATGGATTTTGCCCTCGACGGCTCATTGGCTTTGATGCACGGCAAAGGCACCCTCCATGGGCACGCAATGCCACGAAATGGAGAGGGGAATAAAGTGAAGCAAACACGAGGAAATTGCCACTTGATACCCCGAACTCTCTGATGCTCTGTCTTAGTTTTATTACATATGAATCTGAGCAGGCAGGGGGGAGAGCAGCTATAATGAGTGGAAATACTCGGGGTGTCTGTAATACAAAGCGATGCCCTTGGAAGACAACGTTCATTAATTATCGCGGGCGCACACATGCTGCTTGTCAATATTAATGAAATCTAATGTAAATTATGGCGCTCTTGTTGTTTTCTGTCATCAAGGTTACTGTATTTCTGCATCTCTGAAAGCCTGTTAAAACATACCTTTTGCTCAGTCATTTATAAGGCACCAGAGTCATGCATAGGCCTACAGTATATACTGTCCGTGTGTAGATTTTTTTTTTGTACTCTGGAAATGCAGCTTAGAATGAGAGCTATTGGTATGCCATACAGCTGATGCCAATGTATTATAATTGCTTTCCCATTCGTCTTGCAGTAATGGTGCAGTCAACAGTGTCTGCAGGTAGCAGTAGTAGCAGTATTATGGCAGTAGTACCGCTCCAGAGAAACAGGCTTTGAACATGCATGGCACATCTCCCTGTGGTGGTCGATACGATCCATGCCCGGTGGAAGAAGCCATCAAATAAACAAGTAAGATTTTTTTTTAAAACACAAAAGATAACTGTTTTTATCTCTTGCATTCTTCTCTTATTAACAGCATGTGGAAAACTAATGAAAATCACCGGCCCGACCACCATTAAGACGTCTGGAACGAGATTCGGCGCTTGGATGACTGACCCGCTGGCATCCAGCAGGAACAACAGAGTGAGTAGTGGCGTGGGCTCCGCTATTCATCATTCTTTATTTCGCTGTCTTTTTCTTCTGCCGCGTTCTCTTTCTTCTTTTTTTTCATCTGGGGGGAAGGCCTCTGTGCTCTCTAGTCAGGGAAACAGAACGACGGATTACACATAAAAGCATTAGTGTTGCTCAGAGTCTGAGTGAGAGAGCAGAGCAGAGCAGAGGCATGCAGGCTGACTGGCTGGCGATCACAATAGCTGCGGGGATGCCAAGGTAATTGGCGTTCCCACACGCGCCTCATTTCAATCTAAAGGCCTCACAATGTGTCTGCTTTATTTATACACTGCTTTTATTTCCCAGGACATTTGCTACAATGCAAAGCTTAAAAAAAACACTCGCTTCGGTCAAGACCTTGTCGTGCGCGTTCCAGCTGACAGGAATCTGATCTTCTTACTAGATGTCCTTTTTTTTCTTGAAGGAATACACAAGAGCGCTGGTTCTTACAGTGAAAAAAAAGATAGGCGAGAAAGAGGAGTCAGAAGTTTTTGTTCTCGTGTACGGTACTAGAGCTATCCACGTCTCACCTTGAAAAGGACTGTAATGCCAACCTTATGAATTGTGTGTATTTTTTTACAATGTGGAGAGTGATAAAACACCAGCAGCCGTAGATAGAATCCCTGCTGACAAAGTGCCAATATGAGTCCCCATAAAGCTGCTGGCTTCTGAGGAAGTTGGAATCCTTGAACTCATATTGAACCCTATATTTTTGTTTGCTACACGGGGAACAATTTATGGAGGTTGTTTTTTTTATATATATTGTACTGTTGCAAGTTTAGGAACGTTCAAAACTTCTGGCAATATCTCTCCTGCTCACTTGTCGTTATTGCATCTTGCATGTTTTGCTTGCCTGATTATCATCGACTTTCAATTCTCTTCGAGACTTGGTCTGACCTACAGGATAACAATTAACGTTTCTCAAATGGCATGGTTGACCCACCTCCCTTGGTTTGCTACTGGTCGAGGCCAGAAAAGGCTGTGCCAAAGCTTAAATCAAACATTTTCTTAGTCCCAATAGAACATCAAACCGGGTGGAGTTCCTGAATTCTGCAGAGCTCAGAAAGTACTTGCATTGCTTTTGACCTGACTAGTACCAAGGTTAAAGGTGTTGCGTCATTAGGAGGGCGAGTTCTGGCTAGTGTTTTGCATGAGTAGAGATCACTTGACTGCACATCTAATCTACCTTCGGGGACAATAAAAAGTTATCTAATCTAATCTAATATAATCCCCATTCGGGGACAATAAAAAGTTATCTAATCTAATCTAATATAATCCCCATTCCAGGTCTGGTACATGGACAGCTACACCAACAGCAAGATTGTGCGCGAGTACAAGAGCATGGCGGACTTTGTGACAGGGCTGGAGTCGAGGACCTACTACCTGCCGTACAAGTGGGCGGGCACCAACCACGTGGTGTACAACGGCTCGCTCTACTACAACAAGGAGCAGAGCAACATCGTGGTGAAGTACAGCTTCGAGACGGGCCGGGTGTTGGCTCAGCGCGCCCTGGAGCACGCCGGCTTCCACAACGTCTACCCCTACACCTGGGGCGGCTCGTCCGACATCGACCTCATGGCCGACGAGCTGGGCATGTGGGCCGTCTACGCCACCAATCAGAACGCCGGCAACATCGTCATCGCCCAGCTGGAGCCCGAGACGCTGGAGGTGTTGCACACGTGGAACACGGAGTACTCCAAGCGGAACGCCGGTGAGGCCTTCATGATCTGCGGAACGCTGTACATCACCAACTCGCACATGACCGGCGCGAAGGTCTACTACTCCTACAACACCAAGACGTCCACGTACGAGTACACGGACATCCCCTTCCACAACCAGTACTTTCACATGTCCATGCTGGATTACAACCCGCGCGACAGAGCCCTGTACGGCTGGAACAACGGGCACCAGGTACTGTTCAACGTCACGCTGTTTCACGTCATCAAGACCGAGGACGATTCCTAAGGGGAGGGAGACGTACATGCCCAGACACGCACACACACACGTGCATACAACATACATGCACACACACACCACACATACTATACTATATGCTGTATGCGCACAAACACACACACTCACACAGGCCGCACATGCTGTATGCGCACAGACACACACACACACACACACACACAGGCTGCACATGCTGTACGTGCGCACGCACACACACACACACACACACACACACACACACACACACACACACACACACACACACACACACACACACACACACACACACACACACAAACATTAATATTGGGTCATAGTTTGTGATGAAACATTTTGTACATTTTTCACAGTTGTTTTTGGGGAAAGAGAGGGGGGGAATGGGTGCTTCATCACTTGATCTTTACAGTCTGTATTTTTTATGAACTGAAGAAGACATTGCCTTTTGATATGCGAAAGGGACACAAGAGTATGGAATGGACTACGCACCGAGGATGGATTACATTCAAACAAAAGAGCCGAATATTTTTTTGTTGAGATCCAAACAAGCGTCCATTGCTGCTGAATACAAATTATTGCCTTATTTTGCGATATTTTACATCTCAGAGCCTTCAGCTTATCAGCGGCACCCATGCATGAATGTCTACATTAATGCCAAGTAATTTATTTTAATATGAGATACGTTTCTCTCATGGAAAATAATTTCAGTACTTTATCCTGTTTACTATTATTTATTGTAATAGCAGTCGCAATTTGTAAGGAGTTAACAATCCAAAACTGGACATTATTCGACTTTTCGTTCGACCAGAGACATTCTCGAAAATGAATAGTGCTGTATCTCTGACAGTGAAATCTTGTATAAGGCTGTACTGTAGTAACCATTGTGTCCCTGTTAGAATGAAGAATGAATCATATTCTTTAAAAAAAAGAAAAGTGTTGAAATGTTTTCTCTGTTCCTCATTGTTGTCCCAGGTGACATGTTGACATGGGAACAAAGCGGAGACAGCTGAGTTCAGGTAGGTCCAGCGTCTGCCATTGTGGACCTCAAAACAGGAAAGGAAAGGAAAAAAGGCAGGAATAGCTACTGATTGGACCAACATCACACGAAGGAACCATTTTCGGATGATGAGCCGGGCTGTGATACACAAATGGTTTGGCGATCATTTGTGAGTGTGTTTGTGTGTGTGTGTTTGTGTGTGTGTGTGTGTGTGTGTGTGTGTGTGTGTGTGTGTGTGTGTGTGTGTGTGTGTGGTAGTAGAGGGGTGTGATGTTGGGGTACCTCTTTTACCAGATGACTTTGAGTCCTGCCCTTTCAGCACTCTCAATCAAGATCAAGGCGGAGGAGAGGAGGAAAAGAGAGGAGAGAAGAGAGGGGGTGCAGGTGGCAGCCATGATTCAACCTCTTTCCACAATTTTCCTTGGCTGCTCATCTATTCCTCTCTGGGGTGTCAGTCACCAGAGTCAGTCGCATCACACAACCTTAATGGCCCCCTGTACCTCATTAGACCCGATGTGGCATCTTTATATATTGAACAATATATCACTGCCAAATATTATTATATCGTTGTGAGCCTAATGCATGCATTGATATGCTGTATCAATATACTGTTTATTATCATGTAATATACTAAGAAATATATTTTTTAGAGATGTACCGGATCCTGATTTTTAGGATCCTGCCGGATACCGGATCCACTGCTTAAGATCCTGCTGGATCCGGAACCGGATACCGGATCCTACGAAAGGGTTGAAACACATAGCCAACTCGCACACGTGGGCCCTTTTTATTACGTTGGCGCAAACTATTTTTAAGACTCATTGGCTTACAGCCACACTGCCTTCAACGGCCGCTTCCAAAGGGCTTTCACTCCATGCAGCAATTGGAGTTGTGAAAGACTGACTGAAAAGCACAGGGCTACGTAAAAAGTAGAGATGCCCCAGATCCTGATTTTTAGGTAACTGCCGAATACCGGATCCACTGCTTAAGATCCTGCCGGATCCGGATAGTCTGAAAAACCCTATTATCCTGCCGGATCCGGAACCGGATCTTGGATCCTGTACATCTCTAATATTTTTATTGCATAATGGAGGGTAGATATGTCTCTCAGCATCAATCGCTCAGGGAGTCGTAATGGCTCCTTGCCCTCATTAGCTCCACAGAACCAGACAAGAGAACTAGTTGTGTCTCCAACGGCCCCCTATACCACCACTGTACTGTAAACTCATATATTTCCTCCCATAGATGCAACTAACAAAGCCGTGAATCTGTCACCCCTGTCGAATTGTTTGGCCGGCTTTTATTTATGTTCGTTGCTGTTAATAGCACAACTTAAGTTTTAGGGTTATGTTTATGGTGAGTGTCAGTAACCATGTATAAATCAAGACATCATATACGTAGGTAGTAGAGGTACATGCAGGACATGGTAAGGACATTGTAAAAAAAAGATGATATACGATCTGGTGACATGTAGCTGACATGTGAACATGTTTCTTTGCCTTTTCCATCTGCATACGGTACATTCAATCTCTATCTAAATCTTACATCCATGCAAGTCTTCATGCACTCGTGTGCTGGGGTTCTGGATTTATGACCCGTTAGACAGGGAGTTATATTTCACATCGCCAGTGTGAGTAGATGTGCCAACAGCACATACAGTAAAACCAGTAGCTTTCTTTGCTACCAAGTCACGATCAACATCAGGAGGATCCTGTCCCTATCTCTTGTCATTTTTTTCCCCTCCTCCTCCTCCTCTGTCCCTCGGGATGGCAGTAAATAACAGAGCATCTGAAAGAAAGACTTTATCTGCATTCTCTTCACAAGTGCTGCCGCGAGACATTCTGCATATACAAGCAGCTGTATCTGCATGCCGCGCATGCCAAGATAGCCAAGTCTTAACACACCCCGAGTTAAGCGTCCTTACATCCTCCCCACCTCAAGTCAGTGTGAAGAGCAAGAGATTTCTTGGCGATATTGCAGCCATTATCACAGTTGCATACGGCTGTATTTTTTTGTTCCTCCCTGGAAAGCTGGTCTGTGTCTGGGCCAGAAAATGTGTCACGCTTGAATGGAGGAAATAGTCCCTGGCTGAATGAGCGTGGTGGAGCTCTACAAAGATATCTAGGGAAAAAAAGAACACCCACCCAACTCACTCTGTCACACAGCCCAGTCTCTGAAACAGCAGGGTACAGGTCGTGTACCTCCTCTCTAAAAGAGCTTCTGTGCTAAATCACACAAAGATCTGTGACAGCGGAAGTTATTGCAAGGATGGCTTCCCACTGCCAGACTACCCTTAATAACCATACTCTTCTCATATACTCAGGTATGGCAATTTTCACCCTGCGACACAGCCGCATCGCATCCGAGTCTCAGAAGCCAGAGGCAACCAGGCAGAGCTTTTTTTCCAGTCAGCCAGTGTGAAAGATAAAGTCTTATTGCCGGCTCGAAGCAAATGGAAGTAAACTGCTCGGTGAGTCGAGGGCTGAAGCGACTCTAATTGATCTCTTTAAAAAAATGGTGCTGGCTGAGGTTTCAAAACAGCAATCAAGACAACTGCTCTGGCAATGCTCTTTAGCACTAGGAAAAGGGCTCGGCCGTCACCTCCGAGATGAAAGCAAAAACAAATACAGTGCCAGACCCACCCACAGGCAGTCCAATGGGGAGGGGCAAAGAGGTCAGTTGTCCTGGGCCCACGCAGGGGGGTGTGGGGGTGCGATTTGGGTCGTTAATAAATTGTATGTATTAAAAAGGGGTGCCTTCCAGATGACTTTGTCCCGGACCTAGGAAAAAGCTGTCCGCTGCCCTGACAGGCAGAGGCAGATGCAGAGGCTCTCTCTTTTTTAAATTCCTTGAGGCAAGCGGGAGAGGTAAAATATGCCTGGCAGTCGGCAAAGAGCAATCACGAGCTGCCTGGATATCGCTCGCTCACTTCTCGTTCCTCTCTCTTTTCCTCTCCTCTCTCTTCCATTCCCCTTTTCTGGATATTGATATTCAGAGCCGCACGCTTACAGGAATCAACATGCCAAAACGAGATAAATGGCGGTGAACGTGTGCATAGTTTTTATTTCCTATGCTTTTGAAAATGCCTTTTTTCCTCCTGCCAAATAGGTTATAGTAGAACAGAGCGGTTGCAGTTGGTTCAAAGAAACGAAACGGGGATGTCCCAACTATCCGACAACACCAACACAAAATTACAGAGTTAAATTTCAGACAAGCAGTGTTGGTCCAACTCTCGAGGAGTAGACTGTAACATTTACTCGGGGAAGTTGCGGTTGGCAGATAGTACCAGTGTGTATCCACATGTTCCTCCAACACACACAAGCACGTGTGCACACGCGCACACACACACACACACACACACACACACACACACACACACACACGCACACACACACACGCACGCACACACACACACACACACACACACACACAAAGCTATTTTCCCACACACCGCTGTGATTGCAGGGAATCAGCATGGTGAGAACGTGTACAAGACTCGATACCTCTCAGACAGCAGCAGCCAATGGCCAACAATACTGTCCAGCAGTGTAGTAATGTCCAAAGTCATTACTGTAGCCGGTTGCAGTAAACCACCTTAGCATTGACCAGAGACGGATCATCATCTGCGGACTCCATGCTGGTGTGGTGGGGGGGGGAAATGAGAAAAGAATGAAAAACTACAGATGGATCCGAGGTCCATTCGTGTAACTTAATCACATTGTGTACTACGGTATCTATCAAGCCTCTGACCTTTTTCGAAGATAAAAGCCCTGTTTTTGTGCTGAGCACTTTGAGGTCTATCGTAAGACTTTTTGTTGTGCTATTGGACAGGGCGGGGGGGAGAGACTTGCAGTTCCAAATGAAATGGTAATTTCACCCAATTTGTCACACGCACTCAGCTTTAAAAAAAAAAATCCCCCTGTGTGTGTGTGTGTGTGTGTGTGTGTGTGTGTGTGTGTGTGTGTGTGTGTGTGTGTGTGTGTGTGTGTGAGAGAGAGAGAGAGAGAGAGAGAGAGAGAGAGAGAGAGAGAGAGAGAGTGTTTTTGTGTGTGTGTGGCCATTTGTGTGTGTGTGTGTGTGTGTGTGTGAGAGAGAGAGAGAGAGAGAGAGAGAGAGAGAGAGAGAGAGAGAGAGAGAGAGAGAGAGAGAGAGAGAGAGAGTGTGTTTTTGTGTGTGTGTGTGTGTGTGTGTGTGTGTGTGTGTGTGTGTGTGTGTGTGTGTGGGTGTGTGTGTGTGTGAGAGAGAGAGAGAGAGAGAGAGAGAGAGAGAGAGAGAGAGAGAGAGAGAGAGAGAGAGAGAGAAAGAGAGAGTGTGTGTGTTTTGTGTGTGTGTGCGTGTGCGTCTGTGTGTGTGTGTGTGTGTGTGTGTGTGTGTGTGTGTGTGGTTTTTTATGTTGGCTGGATGCTTATACTTTTCTGGATATGCCTTCATCTGTGTGTGGTGAGTCTGTGGACACGTGCATGTGTGTGTGTGTGTGTGAGTGGGGGGGGGGGTATAAGGTGCTGCTTCTGCAGCTGAGTCACACCAAAAGGAGGAAGAAGAGAAGAGTCATGTGGTGGAACTGAAGAGAGAATAAAAACTTCAAAACTTTCTGTGAACTGGCGACTGCAATAGAAGTGACAGCCTGTGTAATACTTTAAATGTCAGACAGAGAAATGAGAGGGAAGCATGGAGAGAGAGAGAGAGAGAGAGAGAGAGAGAGAGAGAGAGAGAGAGAGAGAGAGAGAGAGAGAGAGAGAGAGAGAGAGAGAGAGAGAGAGAGAGAGAGAGAGAGAGAGAGAGAGAGAAGGAGCTTTGAATGCAAACCTTTTTGAATTACATTTCGCTTACTGCTATAGTACAAGAGATAGGAACGAGAGAGGCTGCGAGAGAGCTAGAAACGGAGACAGAGAGAACATAGCAGGTGTTGGGAATGATGACTTGTTTACTTATGAACTAAAAGGCACACATGAATTATTGCTCGATGTATCAGATACTATAGAAAGCCTGGATATTGTTGATGTTACTTTTCGCAATTTGTGAGGATATATATTTATCTATCCATAATCTCAAACAGTACCCTGCAAAAGGCACTCTTTTTCAGTGAGAGAAAATTGTTTTTGAATGGGTTTCAAAATTAAAGAGAGCAAGAGTGTTTGAAAATCAATACAGCTAAATCAAATGTCTGCCCTGGCCTTTTTTTTTGCTCTGGCAAAAACCCCTCAATTATTTTCAGCTTCCACTCATACCTCCCCCATCTGAAGCCCTCTGGCCACCCAATTTAGAGCAAATTCCACACTCCCATAGTTCCACGGGGCAAGTCTGTAATCCAAGGACGATTCTGATTCAGGTCATGAAGCAACATTGTAAAACCACCAGAAATCACCATATTAGTCGCAGGGCAGATCCATGATAATACGTAATAATCATCATTCCAATTCATGTCATGTAGTTACTTCCCTAAAAATCATCTAAAAAAATTAGAAACAATTTCCATATTAATTGACATATGACTCAAATTCACCTCATGAGACAACTTTGAAAAAATCATCTAAAAACATCATTTCCACATCAATCAAAGGTGAAGTCTGTGTTCCAATGCAAATTCCGATTCAAGTCATGAAGCAACTTTGTGAAATCATCTTTTAAAAAATGTCACCATGATTTCCATATCAATCGCAATGGCTTGTTAGACTCCATCTTGTATCCCCCAGTCCCGGAAGGAGCTCCCCACTGTTACGTTATTGGTATTCAGCCAGACACACCTCCCCTGTGGACACCGGCCTTGAGTATCATCCAATACCCCTCCACCTCCTCCTCCTTCCCTTCCCCATTGGTGACATGTTTTTCTTTTCTTCTCTTTTACTGACACAAGCGCATTCGAGCTTGTGATGGGAGGGGAAAAAAAATCTCTCTTTAAGTTGATGCTGGAAGGTATTGACGGTGTGTCTGTGAATTATTCCTGAGCTGAGCTGAGCATTGTAGTGTTCCACCACACCAGCCCAAGGGACGGTATAGTAGAAATGTGCAAGCAACAGTGGCGCTTCCGTGTCACTCCGACAAAGAGATAAAGAGAATGAGTGAATAAAGTACTGTTAAAAGCTTTTTCATGCCAATGCTCGCTGTCAGTATTAAGAGGTAATTAAATTCTTGTCAAATGCGCTGTCAGCCTTTTCTTGGGCTGGTGCTGTGCTTTTTGGCTCCTGGCATTTAAACTCCATGTTGTTATCTGATGTAGGATAGAAGCAAAACCTCAATGTCTTTTTCACTTGGGAACCAACTGTGTGCGTGTGTGTGCGTGTTTGTGTGTGTGTGTGTATGTGTGTATGTGTGTGTGTGCGTGTGAGTGTGCGTGTGTCTGTGTCTGTGTCTGTGTGTATGTGTGTGTGTGCGTGTGAGTGTGCGTGTGTCTGTGTCTGTGTCTGTGTCTGTGTGTGTACAACTGTGTGTCTGCACATGTGCGTACGTGGCCGTCTGTGTGTGTATGTGTGCCCATCCTTTCTCGTGTGTGTGTGTGTGTTTGTATATGTGTGTATATGTGTGCGACGTGTGAAAGTGCACTGCATACGTGTCCGTCCGTGTGTGCGTGTCAATACGATCAGAGGATTAATGTCCTCCCCCCCTGAGCCCCCGCGGCAGGAGCAGGAACACAGGTGACGTGGCGGCCCCGACACCATCTCCAGTCTGCCGGAGGAAATTAATTAACCCGGGGAGAGGAGCTGCTGCAGCCTAAATCACGCAGCGCGACAGGGCATGACACGGCATGGAGCGGCCTCCTCTCCTCCTGCTGATGAGTCAATCAGCCCCTGAATAGCCCTCGCCACACCAGCACAACACAGCTCCCGAGTCCCCGTGACACCCACCTTGAGTCTCACTGTGTGCCATGGTCACCAGCAATAAGCAATTTGGACCAAATAATGCGGGAAAGAGACAGACAGAGAGAGAGAGCGGGGAGGGGGAGAGTGAGAGAAGGAAAGAGAGGGTGGGAAGGAGAAATGAGGGAGAGAAATAGAAAGACGGTGGCAGAGAGGGAGAGATATAACAAGAGAGACAGAGGCGTGTGTGTGTGTGTGTGTGTGTGTGTGTGTGTGTGTGTGTGTGTGTGTGTGTGTGTGTGTGTGTGTGTGTGTGTGTGTGTGTGTGTGTGTGTGTGTGTGTGTGTGTGTGTGTGTGTGTGTGTGTGTGACACAGAGAGACACAGAGAGACACAGAGAGACACAGAGAGAGAGGAGAGAGAGAGAGAGAGAGACAGAGAGAGAGAGAGAGAGAGAGAGAGAGAGTGAGAGAGAGAGAGAGGCAGACAGACAGACAGACAGAATAGAGGGTTAGCAGTCATTCATTCATTGCCCTGCAGGGGGGAACTGATGGAAATTACAATTCATTCTGCTGCCCTGATGCCTTGTATGAATATCATACATTATTCC
This sequence comes from Engraulis encrasicolus, assembly GCF_034702125.1. Taxonomy (NCBI): domain Eukaryota; kingdom Metazoa; phylum Chordata; class Actinopteri; order Clupeiformes; family Engraulidae; genus Engraulis; species Engraulis encrasicolus. The sequence continues at coordinate 23,486,853 of NC_085865.1, read as the reverse complement.
CACCTGTCATGAACACAAGGGGAATTTCAGCATTAATCACCAGCCACAGGAGGCTGTTTTGATAGTTTGATTTCAGGGTGTGTGGGCAAGATGTGATATGTGTGGGTGTGAGGGCATTCAAAGCGGACCATGCATTGCCTTGAATTTGTACCAGCTGTGTGAGTGTTGAATTGTGTGTGAATTTACCCTTCATTCTTGGAGGGTACTGCCAGAAAGGACAAAGGGGACACTTGTCCAGGACCCAGGGAGAGGAGGCCCAGTATTGGGTCCTCGTTAAATTGTATGTATTGGGTTTGGGGCCCTTTCAGATGACTGTGTTCTGGGCCCGGCCAAAGCTGTGAGCGGCCATGGGCAATGCCTTAAACCCTGAAGTTAAGCTTTTAATAATTTGCTGGTATGGTACCCTATTGTTTTGCCTCTCGATTACACAATTTTTTTTACCATCCATGTTGTATTACATTAAGTTTAACTAAGGAACCGTATGTGACATTTGGTACGTTTACATGAGGCATTTAAATCCGATTTAACTCTCTTTAAATCTCATTAAAACTTAATTCCACTTTAAAAACATCATGTAAACACTTACCGAACAGGATTTAAGTTTATTCCGATTTAAACTTAAGTCCGATTAAAGTGGGTGGTTTATTCCTCTTTTAAATCCGATTATTATATGGTTGTGACGTCATTGGTCGAATGCTCCATTCATTTCAACGGGGCTCCCCAACGTTCGCACGTCTGTTATTTTTCGATAACGGACGGGTTGGTCTATAACAGACCGCTGTCAATGGCAACATGACTTTTCACTGCTAAAGCAACTTTTCAACAAGACTCTAATCAGCTGCTGTGATAGACAACACCTGTTGTCCTGGCTACCTAGCTGTTGCCTAGCGGTGTTCCACAACGGCACTGTTTTGTTTTGCGCAGCAACAATTTTAACATTAAATATGCCTAAAGAAATGTACCCGCCATGTGTGAATCATTCAAGTATATCCATATAATAAGCGGGTTAACTTTCGGCGAGTCGGTCGCTTTGTGGAATAGCAGCACTTCAGAGAGAACAAGACCCCTCCGCTCCGCGTCGGGGTCTAAAGATTCTCTCTGTCGTGCTGCTATTCCACGGTAGCGACCTTCTCGCCGAACGTTAACCCTTACTTAAACACGTTCCTCTGTCATGTAACCTTTTAATCAGAATTACAATAAATCCGGTCGTTCCACGCATGCTCGTTGACCACACGATGGCGCCAAGAGCCCGTGCTCTCTGTCAGTGAGAAAAAGATGGCGGCACTTCCTGTTGATTTTCACATGAAAGTTTTGCTTAATTTAAAGTCCCTAAGCGACTATAAATGTTGTGGCTTCCATATATTGATGTAAAAGTGCCCCACGAAGTAATTAAGCACAACAAAGTCACTCCACATCACCCTTTCACCAGTTCGTTTTTCTAAGCTAGGAGGGTGCTAACTAGCATTTGAAAGAACCAGACCCAAAGGGGATTTTACCAGCCTTGAGTCCACTGAGGGAATTCATTTTCGGGCTGAAGATTAGCTTGTGTCCCAGTAGTTCCCCGGAGGTTTGGCGACCACGCCCCCACGACTTATTTGGCTCACTCAGCACGTGCGTCCTCAGTCCAATCGCAATGCTTTATTTTCCCCAGACGTTTAATCGCATTTAAGTGAAATTGCCATGTATACACGTCGCAAAATAACTCTTAATCCGATCTACTTAAATCCGATCTATTAGATCCGATTCAAAAACATCATGTACACGTAGCAATTATGTACATACATTGTACCATAGGCTAGGGCTAGAGCTATGATTATGATTAGGTATTAACAGCACAAGCACATAATAGGCTATTACATGTTGATACTCTTAAAAAGAAACTACACAATAAATTATGACATGTGTCTCTGGGTATGTATAAATATCCCTTTTACTGTTTTTCAAAATACAGATATTAGGCCTATATAGAGCCACAAGATGCAAGTCATCCAAGCTCTCTTCAACTCTGTCAGGCGAGCACCATGCGGCTTAATATTACTGATAAGCCTATGCCAAAGGAAAATAAATAAAAACTTTGTTTTGGCACCCATCACAGTTTTCAGTGAGAGGTATCCTCTTGCCAAGTTCATTCATCACTATAAAATACTCCGTAGCTGAGAGGCTGTCCTTTACTGTAAGTAGGGCTTATGCTTAATATCCACCCACCCCTCTCTCCATTAATTTAATGGAAATATGGGTCCCATTGGGACCAGCCACGGGGCTGTCATGGGAAGGTCCATGGGGGATGATCGGCTACAAATCTACAAGTGCTACAGCTGCAAGACACACTATGCTGACTACCACAAATGATGGTCTTGTGTGTTGCTCATTGAGTAATATCGCTGTAGCCCCATAGTTCAGATGCGGTAATACCACAGACGGGCGCCCCGCACCCTCATAGGGGCCCACGAGGGTACAGGGCCCACCGGGAAATGCCTGCTATGCCAGATGGCCTGTCCAGTCATGACTACATCAACAACATTGATATGACATTGTGTCTTGTACAATGGACTTGAGTCTTGCACAATGGACTGGTTAGGAGGAATGGGACATTAGGGTTTATTACTTCTCACTGAGGTTTAGAGTTTTAGGTTCAGATGCTACGGTATTACGCTGTGTCCAAGCTTGTGTGCCATCACAAACTATCATCACAAACTATAGGAACAGCAACTGGTTGGTGGCTTTTGTACTTTGTGCTCTTTGTGCTCAGTTTCTGCATAAAGGCATGACAGTTTTGCAGTTAATCTGCAATCTGATGTGACTTTTAAAGCCTGATCTGTTAAAGAGCTACCTATAATATTTGACAAAGTTCTGAGAATTTACATCCAAAAGCCACCAATTACAGTAAGAGGCCACTTCAACAAAGCTGAAGAGCATTACACTTTCGAATACGTATTGCCCATTTAAGTCAACTGTAGATTAAAGTGATGGTTGTAGTCCAGCTGGCAGAAGTTCATCTGAGTCTCATTCCAGCAGGTGTTTCTACCGTAACAGTTTGTCAAGGAATAAGAAACGGAGGTTACTTTCAAAAGAAAAAAGTCTAAAATCTAATTGTATGCATCTACAGACAACTTCTGTTCACAATTGGTCATATAGAGGACACAATTCATTTTTTGGGCTTTTTTATTATTACTTTTAGTCCAGATAATTAACTCTTAACACCCTACAACTTATGGTGCACTAGCTACTGTAGCATGTGGTGTGTTGCTAGATGGGGGAGGAGAAGTGTTCAGTATTCAGTATCAATAGGGCGACCACAATGTTTCATCCCTTTAATGTTTCATCTAATGATTCTTCTCTTCAATGAGCGCAGAGTTAACCAAATCCGCTGGTATGCAAAACGTATTACTGTAGGCCATTTACAGTATATTAGTTATCCTGTTCCTTTATCCTACCGGTACATACTGTATACTGTACTGAGTCTTGGTACTTCATTAAAGTTTCAGGCGGCTATAGTATGCATGTGGGGGGCGTGGTGGGCTTAAACTCTACTGTGTCTGTGCTGCATTAATTGCCCTGCGATTACTGAAAGATTAATGTCAGTAAATTATAAAGTTGTATCAGTGTGTTAGAAGTGAAAATGACTTCAAAGCTCATTCCAGCAGCTCGGGTTTAGACTGACATGTCGACATATTATCGACATAATGATCACAGAATTATTATTTAATGTAAGCTAATACACCTCACAGTTGGAGAGGTAAGATTATTCACTGTGTCTACTGAACACAGCGCATTGTTAAAAAAAGCCAGCAACGTCTGTACCACCTCAGACGATTGAGGAAGTTTGGGATGAGACCCAAGATCCTGAGGTCGTTTTACAGAGGCACCATCGAGAGCATTCTGACGGGAACCATTACTGCATGGTATGGGAACAGCTCTCAAGCCAACAGGAGAGCTCTACAGAGGGTTGTGCGTACAGCTCAGAATATATGCGGCTGCGACTTACCCTCCATACTGGAGCTATTTGAGGGAAGGAGCATCAGGAAGGCAAAGAAAATCTTGGCTGATCCTAGTCACCCCAACCATGGACTGTTTACTATGTTACCATCTGGGAAACGGTACAGAAGCCTGAAATCTCATACTACCAGACTCCAAAGTAGTTTCTTCCACCAAGCAATAAGATTACTGAATTCATGCTGAAGACAACAAGGCACTTTCTTTGCACTTTATTCCACCCCCCCCCCCCCCCTTTTTTATTTTTATTTTTAAAATCTTTTTGAGGACACAAGAAAAACACAACAATTTTTACTCTTTATAGGCTTCAAACCTATAATAAGACGTAATAAACTAATCTTGAATCTTGAATCTTGAATCTTGAATCTTGAAATTAGGTTACCTGAAATGTACATTGATACACATTCTTTACATGACCCCCCCCCCCCTCTCTCTCTCTATCTCTCTCAGCTGTTATTCCTGAGCACCTTTACAGTATGTAACAATATTTGTAAACTACATACAAACTGTTTTATTGATTTGACCTCTGTAATTAAACGGTTTAGTCAATGTAATCAATCAAAGAGCAAATCCTTATTGTAATCCATTTTGAATGAGAATGAATATGCAACATACCATAGTACAGGCATAAACTAAAAGGGAGAAATCTGCAACTGGTCTATAAGTCTCCAGTGATGCGTAGTTTTTCAGTCTAAATCCACTTTATAATAGGTGACAGTAACATGTAGAAAAAGTGGGCTATGGCCCTACCATGGACTAACAGTAGGGCACTCGTCTGTCATGTGGCCGACCCGGGTCCTTAGCGGTCCCTTCCCCGTATCTCTATCCCAACTCGCTTCCTGTCTGTCCTTCGCCATTCTATCTCATAAAACATAATAAAGGCTTGAAATGCCCCCAAAAATACTTTCAAAAAAAATAAAAAGTGGGTTACAGGACCTTTGTCTGCCAACCATTTCTTAGAGAGTTTCTGTTTCAGTTCTCTTCGGTAAAGGAACTCCAGAGCAACTTCCAGAGACTTCAACAGCTTTCTAAATGTGTGGCAAGTTTTTATTGACTGCATTGCAATGCACTATAGTATTTTCTGTGATGTGCAATTACAATCAATAATGCAATTGAAAAAAGGGCAACTTTTCATTGTTGTTTTGCAACTTCAGGGACAAACTCCAGCGCATGTACAAATGTCCAGACATCACCACAAGACAGAAGTTGGACATCCATTTTCCACAGCATTACAAAAGCGCCTCTGCACCCAAACACCCCAAAAATCAATACAATACTGTATCATAGTAGATATGACTTTATGAATCCAAGTCTTCAGTTGCCACTGTGGAAGAACTCCTAAAGAAATGTAATGCTCTTCCCACAACTTGTTCTTTAGAGAACTGTTAGCCATAATCTAACTTAATGTGTGTGTGTGTGTGCGTGTGCGTGTGCGTGCGTGCGTGCGTGCGTGCGTGCGTGCGTGCGTGTGTGCGTGTGCGCGTGCGTGTGCGCGTGCGTGTGCGCGTGCGTGCGCGCGTGCGTGTGCGCGTGTGTGTGTGTGTGTGTGGGTCTGTGCGCGCATGCATGTGTGTGTGTGTGTGTGTGTGTGTGTGTGTGTGTGAGTGAGTGAGTGAGTGAGTGAGTGAGTGAGTGAGTGAGTGACTGAGTGACTGAGTGACTGAGTGACTGAGTGAGTGAGAGAGAGAGAGAGAGAGAGAGAGAGAGAGAGAGAGAGAGAGAGAGAGAGAGAGAGAGAGATGGGGTGGGGTTAAAATATGGGGAGGTTCTTCCGATACATTGCTTTACAGACTTTCGTCTCTGATAATATACCTCTATATGTTGCATTTGAACTATTTTTCTTCTTTCAAAATTAAAACTGGTTCTAACCACATTCTCAAAAATCTGTGATATGAAATGCATTTCTGTTAAAGAACCTGCGATTTTGTGAGATCAGTTGGTTCAGCTCCACCGCTCTGTTTTGCTCTGTTCAGCCCTGTCACTCCTGGCTCCAAACTCACTCCATAATCCCTCCTCTCCCCTCCCCTCCCTCTGTCAGCCATTACGGCCCGGTGACGAGCTGTGTTTAAGTGGCTGTCTAAATGTCACAGACCTGTGGGGAGTGAGGGAGGGGGTTTTAAGAGGAAGTAAAGGGCACAGCCGTCTGACAATCACATCGTAAGGGGCAGTCGGGGAGTGAATGGCCTGGTTGCACATACTAAATAAACTTTGGGCCGGTGTTGTGTCGATGTGGGCCTGCTTCATCGACATGAGTTACCAATAGGCTTTTTAAAATAGCGTAAACCCAAACCTTACTTTTAACCTTAACCCTATTCAGATTGGGCTTTTTGGCATTCCTGGGCCTGGAGGGAGGCTCTTTTGACCCCATTATGACAATTAATGAAGCTGATATTAGATTAGGTATGTTATGTAGGGAATTTGTGCTAATGTAATGTAATAACTATACAATAAGTAGTATGTGATAAGAACAGAACAATAATGAGACTTAGATCAGTGATTTTCGATCAGACATACCTATCAGAAAACCGTTGCCATGGCAACGGCAAACATGATAAACCTAATCTTTTGGTACTTAACTGTAACTAATATTTAGGAAAAGTCACCAAGTTTCGTAGTCATAGCTTAAGTCGTTAAGGGAATTATACAACATCAAAGTTGGTGCGGGCACTTTTTTGGTTATGACATTAAAAGTAAAACAAAAAGCTCTGGGGAAAAAAACGTCATGCATTGACAATATTGGGGATTTCTAAAGTCTATTGCTTCAATTTCACACTGCTTTTATCCATGGTTTAAATTCCAGTATGACAAAGCTACATATCCATGCAGATGCACATTCAGAAAATTTTAAAATGTTATACAAGACATGCACACAGCTTGTTTTTGTTTTTTTGTTTTTTTTGTAAAAACAACTGCTTGATTCACCTTCAAATCAATGTTTGCTTTTCATTCCAGAAAAAAGTTTTGTAACTTCATTCCATCTATTCTCATCATCTCATCATCTTTGTGGGTTATGGCTAACATTTCATTTATAAACCTCTGCATAGAGACGATGGTAAAAAATTAAACAATGTGGAGGAGAAGATTTGGATATTAAAATACAACTCTTGCTACAGACAAATGAAACGTCCAAACACAGTACACAAATTTGTCTGAGTCCTTGAAAACCAACAAAATGTGCTCGTGGACATTTGCGGTCTACTCAACTGAGTGTAAAATATTGTAAAATATTGGAGCTAAGCTTTGGATTCTTCATATTCTTGGCATCGTTTTGCAGAGGAGTCAAAAATGTTTGTTTTTGCTTTTGCACACAGCACGGGTTCATTAATCATGGGGAGAGATCACACAGTCACTGACTCAATGAACTCCCCTAAATACCTTTTGGAGATTCAATGCTTTCCCCGAGGCTTTTGCACAAATCATCCGAGAGTGCCCCCCCCCCCCCTCCTCATTGCCATTCCGCGTTGTTATTTTGCTGAATATTTAGAGTCGCTTGTTTACGGTGGCTCGGTCTTTTGTCACAACAGAAGTGCTGTCTGAAGTTTTGGTGCCATGTTGTCACATCTGTCCAAGTTGTTGAGAGGTGGAAAAATGAATCAGTCACTCAATCCTCATCTCTTGTTTTCGAAACTCACCCAGTGCCTTCCTCCGCTTTGTGATTTGGGTGGATTGTCTTACCTCAGCTTGACTGGATGTGTGGGAAGACCTTGTGTGTGCGCACACACATACAGTACAGAGAGAGAGAGACACATGCACGCATACACACTGTGTGCGTGCGTATGTGTGTGTATGTGTGTGTGCGTGTATGTGTGTGTGTGCGTGTACAGTACGTGTGTGTGTACGTGTGTGTGTGTGTGTGTGTGTGTGTGTGTGTGTGTGTGTGTGTGTGTGTGTGTGTGTGTGTGTGTGTGTGTGTGTGTGTGTGTGTGTGTGTGTGTGTGTGTGTGTGTGTGTGTGTGTGTGTGTGTGCATGCATACATGTGTTTGTGCACACACACGGGTCTAGGGACACTAAAGTAAGCAGCCAAAATCTTCTTGGCACAGCAGTCTAAAATGGCACACATCATTTATCTTCCTCGAGTAGCAGATGCTTTAGTCTTCTGCTCCGTCTGATGTGGAGTGTTTTCTGTTTTGTTCCGGTGTTTTTGACATTCATGCGATGGTTTCATTTGTTGCTCTGTTTGCTGAAATATAATACCAGGAAGTGCTGTTGAATGTAATGCCTGTAGTTACGCTACAGTTTCGACTGAAATTTGTTTGCATTGTCTGCTCTCTCTCTCTCTCTCTCTCTCTCTCTCTCTCTCTCTCTCTCTCTCTCTCTCTCTCTCTCTCTCTCTTCAAATGACACATTACATTATGTTGGTTTCACAAGACAAAAATACATATTTATCATATATGCCAACCTCCAAGGAATGCTACACCCTTTCAAATACCTACGTGCAAAAGTTTTCTAACGGCTAACAATGCCTTTTCTGTGATATGTGATTGGGAACAATCTCACAGACTCTTGAAAAGTGCAACTTTTCATTGTTGTTTTGCAACTTGAAGTACAAGCTGTCTCCAGCGCACAAAATGTCCACCACACATAACCACAGGACAGACATTGGGCATCCATTTTCCACTGCGTTACAAAAGCACCTCTCTTTTTTCACGTCCCTCGGCTGTGTGCCTGCCCTCCTTCCTTCCCCTCTGCCTACTGAATAACAATTTTCCTGTACAACATCCAAAAAAAATCAATACAATATCATGGTCGACATGACCTCCAAGCTGTCGGTGCGGGGCGCAAATGATCCCTGGCACCGGGCTGACGAGGCCTGACCCTGCCTAGGGAGAGGAGGGAGGGGGAGGGAGGATGGCTGCCTGGTGTGCAAAGGTGCGATCATCATGTACTGCTGTGTAGCAGCATCGCCTGCCTCTCCTTCCTCTCCTCCACTCTCTCTCTCCTCTCTTTACTAACCACCCCTCTCCACACATACAACGTTTCTGTATAGCATGACCTGCCTGCCTGTCTCTCCTTCCCTCCTCTCTCTCTCTCCTTTCTTTACTACCCAGCCTTTCTGTATAGGACGACTGCCTGCCTTCCTGCTCCCCTCCTCTTTCCCCCACTTTCTCTCCTACTTCCCACCCCCCACCTGAGCTGTACAGCACTGCCTGCCTACCCCCCCCCCCCCCCCCCCCTCCCACCCACTCCCTCCTCTCTCTCTCTCCACTAGAAATCAATAGAAAGTAGATCAAATTGGGCGGGATTTAGTGCTCCCAGGCGGGTTTTGAGCATTTTTTGGGCTGGAAATTATGAGTCACATCTGGCAACCCTGCCCCCGACTCATAGCAGTCTTGCCTCCCTGATACCCCTTCCCTCCACTCCAGTCTGCCTGTCTCACCTTTCCTTCTCTCTCTCTCCTGTCTTTACTACCCCGCCTTTCTGTATAGCACAACCTGCCTTCCTGCTCACCCTCCACTCTCCAACCCCCCACCTGGCCTGTACAGCATTGCCTGCCTGCCCCCCTTCCCTCCACTTTGTCTTCGTTTTAATGACCCCCCACTCTTCCTGTGCAGCAGCACTGCCTTGCTGCTACCCAGTGTTGCCAGATTGGGTGGTTTGCCGCCCAATTGGACTGCTAAGGATGGCCGTCTGCTGGTAAGAGGGTAGAAAAAAGGCATTTGGGCAGGTTTTTCTGCAAATTTATGGTAATAGAAATCAATATAATTTAATTCCAATTGGGCAGGATTTAAGTGCTTCCAGGCCGGTTTTGAGCATTTTTTTGGGCTGAAATCATCTGTGTCATCTGGCAACCCTACTACTACCCCGCCTCTGCACTCTCTCTCCACTCTCCTACCCACCACCTGCCCTGTGTTGTATAGCTCTGCCTGCCTGCCACCCCTGTCCTTCACTCTCTCTCTCCTCGCCTCGCTCCTGTACTCCCCACCCAGCCCTTCTTACCCATTCTCTCTCAAGCTATACCCAGCCAGCATTGGTTGACGTGGGGTCACACTGACTGACTATACCGCAGCCCTGGCCGGTAGTACAACTTCGGTACAGCACTGAGTACATGGAAAATGGGGGATGGGGATTGTGGTAGAAGACGTTTAGGATGAAAGCGGGAGGGAGCAGGGTCTGGATTAAGAAGGCCCGGGGCCCCTAGGCTACAGGTTGCTGTAGGCCTCCATGGCAGGCCAATTTCCTAACACAATAGATATAATTCTAAGCCAAGAGTAGTAGTAATAAGATTTAAAACTCTATCTGACATGGTAGACTAAGTTATCAAGACCACGTCTTCTTAGTCTCCAAATATATAGATTTTTTTTTCTCCTTTGACCGACTGGGGGCCCCCTGGCAGGTGGCTGCAGTCATATCTAGCCTGTGCATTACTCCGGCCCTGGGAGAGAGGGGAAGGAATGGAGAATGGAGGGAGGAGGGGAAGTGGTGTATAAGTGCGGTGTTGGTGGTGGTGATGGCAGAAGGGGACAGGGGGTAGAAGATGAAGGGATAGGCGGAAGGGGTGTATAGTGGCTCAACTTGAGTCAACATGTTTTTCAGACGCTGTCTGTATGTTCTCTTTTCATGTGTTTTTTCTCTTTCGACCACTCCACATCTCCACATTTCTTTTCCTATCTCTGCCCTCTCATTCTCTCGTTCTCTCGTTCTCTCGTTCTCTCGTTCTCTCTCTCTCTCTCTCTCTCTCTCTCTCTCTCTCTCTCTCTCTCTCTCTCTCTCTCTCTCTCTCCTCCATCTAAATGACTGTTAGAGAAGGAAACATGTGTATAGGACCTCTCCCACTCCCGCCCCTTCTCTCCCTGGCTTTTTCATTCTCTCTCACACACACATTCACTCACTCACTCTCCTCTATGTGAAGGGGCTGTAACAGAGGACAGTGTGTGTGTGTGTGTGTGTGTGTGTGTGTGTGTGTGTGTGTGTGTGTGTGTGTGTGTGTGTGTGCGTGTGCGCGTGTGCGTGTGCGTGTACGTGTACGTGTGTGCGTATGTGTGTGTGCGTGCGTGTGCATGCGTGCATGTGTGTGTGTGTGTATGTGTGTGTGTGTGTGTGTGTGTGTGTGTGTGTGTGTGTGTGTGTGTGTGTGTGTGTGTGTGTGTGTGTGTGTGTGTGTGCGTGCGTGTGCGTGTGCGTGTGTGTGTGTGCGTGCGTGTGCGTGTGTGTGTGTGTGTGTGTGTGCGTGTGTGTGTGTGTGTGTGTGTGTGCCAGTGTAAGCCAGTGTAAGCATCAGGGTGGAGTGGAGTGTGTGGGGGTGTTGAGAGAGCTGAAGAGCTGCCACTTCTCCGCAACCCCAGGCATTGCTCCCAGATGTGAGCCAAAGAGACGAGATGGAGACAGCCAGGCAGGCAGCTGCAAACAGGCCGCTACTGCTACTGCTGCTGCTGCTGCTGCTGCTGCTGCTGCTCAAGATGATACACTGACTCACGCTCACACATGTACAAATATTGTCTGAGAAAGACATGCGGCACAAGACATGAGGAAATTATAAGTTGAGTCATGTCAACAAAACTCAAATCCCTCAACATGTGATTCAGAGATGTTTGTGGTTTGCGATTTGACATGCTGCAAGCCGGAACGGGCAACTTTTCTTTTCAGGCTATATGAGGTAATGTGAATTTGGTAGAATTTCCACACATTTAGTTTTGAGATTATTCTTATTATTGTATTGTCTGACAACAAGTACCAGATTACAACTCATCCAATATAAACAAATATTTCATGGTAGTTAAGCCTGGGGGATATGGAGTTTTAAACCCCTCATTTTCATATTTAAAAACAAATCAAGCATTGTAATGATACCATGTCTCCACTTGCCTCACAGGACATTTTCTTTGACTCAGCAGTTTAGTAGTAATAGTCGTAGAAGTAGAAGGCCTAGTAGGAGTAGTAGTCATGCTAATGTTAGTATTATAGAAGTAAAAAGCCTATTAGTAGTAGTGGTAGCAGTAATAGTAGTAGTAGCAGTAATAGTAGCATTATTATTAGGCTATTATAAGTAAGTGTTGACCAATATTGTACAAGCTGAAGGAGAGTGTACTTTTTTTTTATTAACACTTTTTCATCAATTATTAAAGAGTCAAGTTTAACTTTTTATAGATTGTATTTGGTTCTACTCTCTAGGTGTTGAATTAACACTACACAATTTGCTGTGTGTCTGTTGTTTCTGGCAAATGGGTATCTTAAATAAGAGCCAGGGGGGCAAAAGGTCTGAATTTGCAGTGCCGATGGTGTCATTAATTCGAACACTGAAGAAATGTCTGGCTTCTCCTGACATCCCTGTGCAGGGCCGCTTTTTGGTTAAAGACCCAGGCAACCCATTTAAGCAGCCATCCTTTTGTCCCTCATCATTAGGCACTTTGTCAATTGCTAGACTCCTGCTCTGTGTTCACAAGCCAATCTTGATTGTTTTTCTAGTTACGCTGAAGCTGCTGGCTCGGCTGGGCCCGGTCGAACACATCAACCCCCCCTTTCCCCCCTAATTTGGACTGCTCGCTCTCGCCTCTCCATTTGCTGAAGTGAGTAATGCTACATGGTGCCAGCCAAGGTGATGCTACTGAGTGAGAAAAGACCCACAGTTCTATTCACAGGGACAATAACAAAGACACTTACGATTCTAATGACAATTAAAACGGTTTTCTTGTTTTCGTTCCAAAACTCCAGTGCCATGCTGGGTGCTGGGTGCTGGGTGTAGAGGTTTTGGAGATGGGGAGGGGGATGAGACAAGTGGAGGTGGTGAGCCAAGCTGACTTTGATAAACTAGAGGGGGGGCCATGGAGACCTGATGCCACTTTCATCCATCCGCTGATGCATATTACACCCGTTTCTCTGCCCCGAGGAACAGAGCTTGTTCCGTGAATAAACCATGGCAAGGTTCCCCCCTTTCCCGCTTTCCTGGGTGTTTTTCATATCGGCCTGTCATCGCCAGGGACTGACGTGCAGAATGCCAAAATGGAGGGGGGTGGGGGGTGGGGGGGGTAGTCAGACAGTAGGCAGGGCAGGAGGACATGGCCGCTGGCTATCAGGAAAGACTTTTATCACCGCATGCCACGGTGACAAGGCCGAGAAACTGCCGATGCACTGACATAAATCAGTGTTTTCCCCAAACACCTTGCGCGCTGCCTTCTGTAAGCACAGCCTCCCCTCCATCCTTCCCTCCCGCCTCCAGCCCTCCATTCATTCTTCCCTTTCTCCACCTTTTCCACCTCCCTCTATGCAGTGTTTCCCAACCAGGGGTACGTGTACCACTAGGGGTACGCGCGCACACTGCAGGGGGTACTTGGAAAGATATTATTATAACAAATGTATGGAGCAGTCACATCAGGACAGGGAAATCGATGTAAAACATGAATTAGGGGGTACTCATGGCACAACAAAGAGGTTTAGGGGGTACGCCGCGAGACAAAAAAGGTTGGGAAACACTGCTCTATAGTATATCTACTCTCCTCCCTCCTCTTCCCTCTATATTTCTAGACTCATTCTCCACGCTTCTGCCCTCTCTCTTTCACACACTACTTTTACATTCCGTTCCTCTTTGCCTTTGCTTCCTTAGTATATTCCCCTGTGTTGTGGAGATGGGGGTTTAGTGCACGCTAATATACAACCTGTGAGTCAATGCCTTCTGGAGGAATAAGACACGTGTGCTATGTTAGCCTTTTCATTACTCAGCGAAAAAACGACTCGGAAGGGGAAAAAAACACACTCCCTGCTGCGCTCAGTTCACCAATTGTCACCGATGCCTTGGGGCACTTTTTAAATGAGACCGAGGGAAAAAGAAGAAGAAGAGAGGCAGACTGAGAAAGAGAAAGGAGAGAAAGAGAGATGGGGGGGATGGGGAATATTTATGCAATTTTATACATCTACCATGTTGTTACTTTAATTGGGTTATAAATCATTTGAGAGATTTGAAGAATGGGGTGATGTAATTTGAAGCAATCGACAAGCACGTGGGGACCCAATAGGTCCGCTGGGTGCAATCACTACCACATTCGTCTTTACACCTGAGGAAGAGGGAAAAAAAGACGAAAAGAGGCGATTATGTCCACTACTTGTGCACGGTGACAAGAGATGATGACACGCCCCACGTCCCACTGGGGAGGAGAGGAGAGGATGGGTTTGTGTGTTGGGGGAAAAAAAAGAAAGACGTTTCTTGTGGAAACGCCGTGGGGAACATCTTGAAAGATCAGACGCTCCATTGTTCTGCAATAGCTGATGGCACTCGATCCAACTTAAGAGAAAGTTTGAGCAAGCCAAAATGATGTATGGCTTCCATTTCCCCAAGTTCCAAGATGAAAAAGAGAGAGTTTCACTGCTGCCTCTCATTTTTGGCCACTGTGGGGGAGACGACTTCATCATTCCAGTAGAAAAAGGTGTGCAGAGTGCCACACAGCACTGCAAAGCACAGCATACAGCAGGGCAGCAGTTTCAGGGCTGCTGATAGTTTTGGTCACGCCAAGGATGCCAAGTCATCGACAAGGGCCCCACCCTGAATGCATACCATGTAAAGGGGGCTCCCTCTCTCCCTGAGCCCGGGACTACTGACCCATTTGTCCCCCCCATATCGGCTTCCCTGCTCACCTCAGAGACTCTCCCAACCCCAGCACACAGTTAACACAAATTTCCCCCAGATGAGTCTGCCTGCCTGCCTTAACAATCCAGGGAGGTAATGCTTAGTCATAGTCAATATGCCAAAGCATTTCTCCACTCACGGCAAATAGGAAAAATAAAGCAAACATCAAACTGACAGCGCACTAGAGCCATCAAGGAATAGCTGTCTGTGGGAAAAAAAACCCACCAGCAGTATAGAGTAGCTTGACTGCGTCAGGAAAAGGAAAAGACAGTTTGCACTGTTTCACCCTGTCACTACTTCTCCTCACCCGCTGACACGGTGCAGCTGTATGGAAGTGCTGCAGTGAAGTTGGTGCAGGGGCCGTCTCTGTTGTTTGAGCAAGTCTTAGAGTAAACATTTTTTATTCATGAACATCAAAAGTGCAGATTCATTCACCACCAAAAGTGCTGCGCAAGAGGAATGTGTTGTAGAGCCAACCAAAACTATGAATGCCATGATAATACAGTACAATAAATGCAATTAATACTGTATGTAATTATAAAAAAAAAAAAAAAAAATGAACACATATAACAGGTCATGAAAATGTGCTCAAACAAGTGTGAAAGTTTTTTTTTTCCAAAATAAAGACACAGAGAGAGGAAGCACATTTCAATTCAGAAGACACATGGTTCAATTACCCCATGCCAGCCATGCCTGTTCACTATATTGAAGTTGTGAAGAGGGGAGGCCATGTGGGCCTCTGTTTTGACAGGGAAGGTGTGACAGCCCCGCCTACAGCCAGCTGTGTCGGGTTGGCTCATTGATGAGCCTGAGTATACTCATGAACGGCGTGACGTTTTCCATGTGCGTTACGCCCATTTGTGTGGGAAAACAACACATGCAAGTCAATTGGTGATGTTGGGGATTAATAAACGAAAGATACGGACCTGTAGACTAGCGTTGTTCACGCGCAACATGCCGAAAACGTGTTGCGTTGCCGGTTGTTCAAATAATATAGCCAAACAGCCGTGGCTGAAGCATGGAATGTATTCATTTAGGCTAGCCAATGTAGCATGTAAGTCAATGAGACATTCGGTTTGTTTTCACCCATAAAGGGGCGTAACGCAAATTTAAGAGCAAAGTACCCGGATGACCGTTCATGAGTATAACCAGAGCCATACAGAGGGGAGAGTCGGGCAATCTCCACTGTGTCCTAGGGCCGACTTCCGCATTAGCAAAATTAGCTGTTTAGCGTCTCAGAACTGCTTAAGCATTGCGAATGTTAGTGCCTAGAAGTGGGCGTAGCACACAGCAAATGTGATGCGATGCAATGCAGGGAATATGACAAGACTTGCTGTTCGTAGTAATAACTTCAGATAAACATCACAGATGGTAAAACTGTTGTGATTATCACCACCGAGACAGTTGATAGTTTACATATTTGTGGTGATTACCCCGCAGTATAGTTCGTTAGTCCTTATTTTTGGCTGTTAATGTGGTGGTTCTATGTTGAGTCTATGGAAAGACAGCCGCTTTAGGCACGACCTTATCTCGTTGAAAGGCGGGCTGCAATTTAATTCCTGGTCCTCCAATCGCGCAACTCTCCCCTCTGTATGGCTTTGGGGATAACCTTCCGGAAACACTGGCATGGCGGAGCCTCCCCTTTCCCCCCCTTTGACATTTTGGGTTTTTGGTTTGGTCACCCCTAGACATCTTTTGCACACTCTTAGATGATTACTGATTCTGCACCTACAGTCGGCCTACAATATATGAGGGCTTTCTCAGTCGATCTGGGGAGTCTGGGGTAGGAGGCAGATGAGTAGGTCAATACGATAGAACTCTGACAGTGCACAGTAAGTCTCCATGCTGGGCCACTATGCCTACTGTTGTAACTCACTTACTACCCAGCCGGCTACAGTCACTTGAGGCATGACATTGATTAATAAATGAAGATAATTACATTATTGTATTGGTGACAGAGAAGCACAGTGCTGAAAAAAGAAACGATCGCCTTTGTTGCTGCGTCAGCCATTTTTTTTGTCCATGTATTGCCTGGCAACGTTACGAAGAGGCAGCAATTAACTTTTCTTTCTGGGGCCTTCCTTCCTCCCGTGAAAATCTGATTTTAAGTCTCGCACGACTGCTGCAGAGAGCTCTCTATTTTCAGCTGCAATGGATTCCGGGAAAACAATGTGCCTGTGTATGAATACATTCATAATCACGCACATGACACACACACATACACACAAGTGCGTGCACACACAAACACATATCACGCACACACAAACACACACGCATGCACGCATACACACGCACGCACGCACACACACACACACACACACACACACACACACACACACACACACACACACACACACACACACACACACACACACACACACACACACACACACACACACACACACACGTTGATCAAAATAGTACACAACAGAATTGAGTGAACCTAAATGATCCAAAATCATGTTCAGAAGGCCTAATGGTGTTATTTATTCATTGAGAATGTTTTCTTTCAAACAGCAAAGCGCAGATGCTTCTTGACGAATGCAGGCCTGAACAACAACAATATTCAAAGGATTCCCAGGTGTAGAACAGGTGATTTTCAAAGCAGGAGTACCAATGAATGCATACAGTCATTGAAGAGCAGACCTATGATGTTGAAGTAGATTTCCTTCTTTCATCAGAAACCATACCTGTAAATCAGAGTTACAGGTTGATGTTTATTCTATATAAATAAACAGAGCAAATGAAAACGCCAGTCTGGATGAAAAAGATAAGGTAAGGCAAGGCTGAACTCAAACTGAAGCCAAGGTTAAGTATGGTAATCTGCCCTACAAAGGCAAAGTGCAGTATTAGCTGTAGTTACTGCAACTTTGACATAGCAATATCTTTAAAGCAGGACACATTTGGACCACACAGCTTTGTCACAAGATAGAAGAGGTGTAATGAAGTAACCTGATCATCTGGCTGCGTTCAGCAACTACACACAGCCCAGAGGGCAAGAGTCAGGTAAGTCAGGAAAACCATTGTTAGTCTAAACTCAATTTTGACAAACTTGTAGTTACTGCACTTTGCCTACAAAGGGCAGTAATCATTAGTGTCTTAAATTGGGTTTGTCAAAATGTTGGTTCCAGCCTTGTGGTTGTGGCATAGCAGTGTAGGTCTACTTGCACACTGAGGGAAGAAGCAGGGGCGGTTCCAGACATTTATTCTTGGGGTGGTAAAGGGGTGGCGTAGTGTATTTCAGGGGGGCATGTTCCTACACTAAGGGAAAATTATAAGCGCTATATAATCGACACACACACTTATGTGATACAGTGAATCCCTTAAAAAAAAACCTGAAACCTTACGTTCTATGTCTGAAATTATGTCAAGCATTAAGGCTATTGGTCACAATCAGGGCTCATAATTGGGGTGGCAAATCATATTTCTGGGGGGGCAAATGCCACCCCCTGCCACCCCTTAGAACCGCCCCTGGGAAGAAGACTGAGCTGGCAGGACAACGGGTGATATAGGTCAGCACCAATTACTGGTGAAGAGATGTCCAAAATGGCTCTCTTATTAAATATGTGGAAAAGATCTGAGAGCTTCGTGCCAGCAATTTAGCTGCTGTTTCAACCAGAACATTCTCCTGCCCAGCCATTTCTATCTCTTAATTGACACTGACCCAAACCAATACATAATGGATAAGGTTTCAACAGAAATTGATAAATGCCTTGATAGTGGAATCAATGTTATTATATTTTATAGTGAGATGGGCTTTGGTACAGATAGCATCAGTGCAAGGCTGAAAACATTATTTCAGTTATTACATCCAAGTCCGTCTTCTACTCCCGAAAAATATAAACTGTCTGACCAGTCGTGACAGCAGAAAATGTTGCAACATACCGCTACTTATTGCACAAATGGAGAATTGTGTTCATATGGTATGCATTCTTTTAGATATATTTTTACGGGCTTTTATGCCTTTATTTGATAGGATAGTCTGAGATGGAGACAGGAAGCAAGTGGGACAGAGAGACGGGGTGGGATTAGGAAATGACCCCGGCCGGACTCGAACCGGGGTCCCCATGGGCATGCAAGCCCAAATGTGGGGGGCTTAGCGCGCTGCGCTGGGCCACAGCGGCCCCCATATGGTGTGCATTCTAAAACAGATATAACAATACAGGCAGGAGATTCAGACTTGGCATAAGGATGATGCCAGCCCAAACAGTGGAAAGGTGTACTATCAAGTAGAGATGCACCGGATCCGGTTCCGGATCCGGAAAAGGCAGGATAATAGGGTTTTTCACAGGATCCGGATCCGGCAGGATCTTAAGCAGTGGATCCGGTATCCGGCAGTTACCTAAAAATCAGGATCTGGTGCATCTCTAGTTTTTACGTAGCCTAGGCTTTTCAGTCAGTCTTTCACAACCCCAGTCACTGCATGGAGTGAGAGCCCTTTGGAAGCTGCCATTGCAGGCAGTTTGTCAGTAAACCAATGAGTCTAAAAAATTGTTTGAGCCAACGTAATAAAAAGGGCCCACGTGTGCGAGTAGACTATGTGTTTCAACCCTTTCGTAGGATCCGGTATCCGGTTCCGGATCCGGCAGGAGTGGATCCGGTATCCGGCATGATCCTAAAAATCAGGATCCGGTGCATCTCTACTATCAAGCTTAGCAGGCAACCACCAAGACACCAAAAAAAAAAGTTTGTCTTGGCACAATGATATTGGAGTTTGCTGGAAAGAGCACAGAGAATGATGAATGTTAGCGTCACAGTTTCTGGTCAGATATACAAACTGATACATTTTGTGTCCAGCTGGAGTCCATGGTGTATGGTTTGATCCTTGCCAAGTCTAACCAAGTGAACAAACAGTCTGCTTCACCCAAACATCTTACTTAAATACCTGTCCAATGCCCTCTGTGTTTTCTTCTGCTTTTTCCGCTTGCTTTTTTATGTCTCTGTCTGGGTGCCTCTCTCTCTCTCTCTCTCTCTCTCTCTCTCTCTCTCTCTCTCTCTCTCTCTCTCTCTCTCTCTCTCTCTCTCTCTCTCTCGTTTCCCTATCTTGCTGTCTCAAAATCCCAATCTGTGTCGGCTTGGCAGAAATATACTGTGTGCTGTGTACAGCAATAAGTTGGAGATGCGGTGGGATATGTATGCCGCGGAGGAGCTAATGCATAACTTGTGCTTTCTAGAGGGAACTGCTGCTGCTTCCTGCAGCAGTATCGGGATGCTCAGTAAATTGTGAGTCAAATGAGATTTTGTATTATTTTTTCTTTTTTTGTTAGTTATTGTTTTTTTCTGTCTTTCTTTCCTTTAGTGGAATGCCTCCAACCTCAGCCTCAGGACCAGCAGCCAGCAACACAACAGGAAAGTCATTAACCAGACGCGGAGTAGAAACTGCAACATAATGAAACTTGCTAACTACGTATGACTTGAGGCAATGGCTGGATAACACACTTGAGTGCTTACAGTCGCGAATTCAAAAAGCATCCAAACAGACATCAGTCGACACCATCATGAAATTAGTGACATATTTGATGCGTCCTCTCATACATATAATTATCACGCACAGTCTGCCCCTTCAAAAAATATTGATAAAA
This sequence comes from Engraulis encrasicolus, assembly GCF_034702125.1. Lineage (NCBI taxonomy): Eukaryota > Metazoa > Chordata > Actinopteri > Clupeiformes > Engraulidae > Engraulis > Engraulis encrasicolus. The sequence continues at coordinate 23,466,722 of NC_085865.1, read as the reverse complement.
AAAGATTCAACGGCATTGGCCATACCTCAAATGGCTAAGGCACCATACTGTGACGCCAAGGACACCGGTTCGATTCTGGAACAAGGTAATTTCCTGATCTCCCCTCTCCCACCCCAATCTCGCTTTCTGCCACTCACTTCCTGTCTCCTCCCACACTATCCTAACAAATAAAAGTCCCAAAAGCCCTTTGAAAAAAAACAGTTCTATTTATTCCCAAAAGCATCCAAAATGTTATACAACATCAGCAGACAACTAGCAAGCAGCGGTACCTTTTGGGAAAATATTTGGAGTAGGCCTATGTTATATTTTTTTTAATGTAAATTAACGCTGCCCCCATTAGAAAGTTGTACTATCAAGTAGAGATGCACCGGATCCGGTTCCGGATCCGGAAAAGGCAGGATAATAGGGTTTTTCACAGGATCCGGATCCGGCAGGATCTTAAGCAGTGGATCCGGTATCCGGCAGTTACCTAAAAATCAGGATCTGGTGCATCTCTAGTTTTTACGTAGCCTAGGCTTTTCAGTCAGTCTTTCACAACCCCAATCACTGCATGGAGTGAGAGCCCTTTGGAAGCGGCCATTGCAGGCAGTTTGTCAGTAAGCCAATGAGTCTAAAAAATAGTTTGAGCCAACGTAATAAAAAGGGCCCACGTGTGCGAGTAGACTATGTGTTTCAACTATTTCGTAGGATCCGGTAGGCCTATCCGGTTCCGGATCCGGCAGGATCTTAAGCATTGGATCCGGTTTCTGGCAGGATCCTAAAAATCAGGATCCGGTGCATCTCTACTATCAAGCTTAGCAGGCAACCACCAAGACACCAAAAAAACTGTTTGTCTCGGTACATTGATATTGGAGTTTGCTGGAAAGAGCACAGAGAATGATGAATGTTAGCATCACAGTTTCTGGTCAGATATACAAACTGATATATTTTGTGTCCAGCTGGAGTCCATGGTGTATGGTTTGATCCTTGCCAAGTCTAACCAAGTGAACAAACAGTCTGCTTCACCCAAACATCTGACTTATATACCTGTCCAATGCCCTCTGTGTTTTCTTTTGCTTTTTCCGCTTGCTTTTTTATGTCTCTGGACCTTTGTCTTCGTCTGGGTGCCTCTCTCTCTCTCTCTCTCTCTCTCTCTCTCTCTCTCTCTCTCTCTCTCTCTCTCTCTCTCTCTCTCTCTCTCTCTCTCTCTCTCTCTCTCTCTCTCTCTCTCTCGTTTCCCTATCTTGCTGTCTCAAAATCCCACTCTGTGTCGGCTTGGCAGAAATATACTGTGTGCTGTGTACAGCAATAACTTGGAGATGCGGTGGGATAGGTAAGCCGCGGAGGAGCTAATGCATAACTTGTGCTTTCTAGAGGGAACTGCTGCTGCTTCCTGCAGCAGTATCGGGATGCTCAGTAAATTGTGAGTCAAATGAGATTTTGTATTATTTTTTCTTTTTTTGTTAGTTATTGTTTTTTTCTGTCTTTCTTTCCTTTAGTGCAATGCCTCCAACCTCAGCCCCAGGACCAGCAGCCAGCAACACAACAGGAAAGTCATTAGCCAGACGCGGAGTAGAAACTGCAACATAATGAAACTTGTTAACTACGTATGACTTAAGGCAATGGCTGGATAACACACTTGAGTGCTTAAAGTCGCGCATTCAAAAAGCATCCAAACAGACATCAGTCGACATCATCATGAAATTAGTGACATATTTGATGCGTCCTCTCATACATATAATTATCACGCACAGTCTGCCCCTTCAAAAAATGTTGATAAAAAAATATTCAACGGCATTGGCCATACCTCAAATGGCTAAGGCACCATACTGTGACGCCAAGGTTACAGGTTCGATTTTGGAACAAGGTAATTTCCTGATCTCCCCTCTCCCACCCCAATCTCGCTTTCTGCCACTCACTTCCTGTCTCCTCCCACACTATCCTAACAAATAAAAGTCCCAAAAGCCCTTTGAAAAAAAACAGTTCTATTTATTCCCAAAAGCATCCAAAATGTTATACAACATCAGCAGACAACTAGCAAGCAGCGGTACCTTTTGGGAAAATATTTGGAGTAGGCCTATGTTATATTTTTTTTAATGTAAATTAACGCTGCCCCCATTAGAATAGCTCATGTCTCGGAAAGGGCTGAGCCGAAAAATGTGCCATCCCCGGGTTTTGACAAGTCAAGGGTAGCGTGAGCAATACAACAGCATATTGAAATTGACTGAAGTGGTCCTTTAAATGGTGCATATCCAATTTGTTAGCATTCATGTCAATATCAAGTCTGAATTGCCTGTATTGATGATGTTACAACAATCTTATAACACATTTATGTGACTAAATGTGTTCAACAAGGGCTAGCCAAGCGTCCACTCCCCCAAACTGGGTGGTGTAGTTGACAGTGCATTTTTCATCTCGAAAAAAACACTCCATGGTGCTATATAAGGGTAGGATGAAAGAAAAGACTGCAGGAGGTTATCACAATAACACATCTCTCAATCTCTCTATCTCTCTATCTCTCCGCGGCCTTAACTGATAACATCTCCTGACATTTAATAGAGACTCCCCTATTTAGGAAATAACGATATACTCTCAATTAATCAACTCCAACGAATGCAGCAGTCTCTATCAAAAAGGAGAGCCAAGAGCATTACTGTCCAGTAGGCTACTGCTGACGTTAATTAAGGCAGAATAGCTGAGGGCTACGGCGGGAGGCGAGCAGTCGGCCTGCCAAAAGCCCTAGTCCCTGACCGGTTCTAGTCAATCTGGTGCCCTAAGCGAGCACCACTCTTTGCTCTTGATGAAATTAGAAATTGGCATGTGTAAACATAGTGTCATGCATCTGATTGAGCACTGTTGATCTACTACCTACATATATATATGTATTCATTAATAATGAATAATAATTGTCAATGTAAAACGTAATGCTTTATTTCACTTAATGTTTTCATTCTGTGGGACTTGGCACCCCCAAGGTATTTAGCGCCCTAGGCGACCACATGGTCTGCCTATGCCTATTGCGCCGGCCCTGCCCTGAGAGTTTCACAGTGTGTCCATCCAGGAGAAGGAAAGGAGACAAGTTCAGACCCAGCTGAAAAATTGAGCGAGTTAAGGGGGTGTTAGAAACAGGAAACCCGAATTGTGAGCTAACGTTAGGCCTATATAACCAGATGATGAAAGGATTAGTGGACAAAGGCTGGGTTTGCTGTCTGATCCTCCCGCGAACTATGACTACTAAACAGTAATTTCCATAACACACACATTGTAACATGTGGCTGTAAACTGTTGCAAAGTCCTGGGGGCGGAGGGTGAGAAAACATGTAGGCTAATCTCGTAATCTTTCTGTATTTCACAGATTGTTGCCGTCATGTGTATGAGATATACTATATAAATACACCTGCTTTGTTTTGTACTGTACTTTGTTCATGATTGTTGGGGAAAAGCATGGCTTTGACAAGAACAAGAATATACATGTTAATTGCTTGTACTGTGTACACACACAAAGATGTTGCTACCATGGTTCAATATACTACAACCACATGTACAACAGCTGTGTACGATATACAAGAAGACATACTATACTCTGCGGAGTGCACTATCAGAGCCGACCTACCAAGCCTCACGGGTATACAGTCCCAGGAAAAAGTTTGTACACCCTTTGAAATTTTTTACCTTTCTGTCAAAATTGGTCATAAAACATGGTCTGATCTTCCCGGAAATCGCAAGAAGGAACAACCAGAGTCTGCTTTAATTAATTCAACCCAAACATTTACAAGTTTTCATATTTTCATTGGCCATAAGATGTAAACATTCACAGGACAGCAAGGCATAAGTAAGTACACCCTTGCATTCAATAGGTTTTAACCCGAACTTAGTCGCAATAACCTCAACCAGATGTTTCCTGTAGTTGCAGATCAGATTAACAAAACAATCTGGATGTATCTGGTCTCCCTCTTCTTTAGAAAACTGCCTCTCGTCAGCAAGGTTTGTGGGATGTCTGGAGTGCATAGCTTTCTTGACTTCATGCCATATAATCTCAATTGTTTTTTGTCAGGGCTTTGACTGGGCTACTCCAGAATGTGTATTTCATTATTATGAAGCCATTCTAAAGTCGATTTGCTTCTAAAGTATGGGTTGTTGTCACATTTCAGCACCCATCCTCTTGTGTGCTTCAACTGTGTGACAGACTACCTCCCTTTTTTTCTGTAAAATATCTCGATAAACTTCTGAGTTCATTGTTCCACTGATGATAGCAAACTCAAAAGGGCCTGAGGCAGCAAGGTAGCCGCATATAATGATGCTCCCGCCACCATACTCAAAGGCGAAGATGATGTTTTGGTGAAGGTGTGGTTCTCCAGTTCTCCTCCAAACATGACATTGTGTGTTCCCCTGAACAATTCAACTTTGGTTTCAACGTTGGTCTACAGAATATTTAGCAGTAATTCTATGAAGCATATAAATGCTTTTTCGCAAACCTCAAAGGTGCAGCAATATTTTTTGGACAGAAACCCCATTCATTTTAGATTGGCAGAATGAATCCCATTTTTAGCTATTCTTGATTACATCTCCTCTTCTGAGTATGGTGGCGGGAGCATCATTATATGCGGCTACCTTGCTGCCTCAGGCCCTTGACAGTTTGCTATTATCAGTGGAACAATTAGCTCAAGTTTATTGTGATATTTTACAGAAAAAACGTGAGGAAATCTGTCACACAGTTGAAGCACACAAGAGTATGGGTCCTGAAATGTGACAACAACCCATACTTTAGAAGCAAATCGACTTTAGAATGGCTTCATAATAATGAAATACACATTCTGAAATAGCCCAGTCAAAGCCCTGACAAAAAACAATTGAGATTAAATGGCATGAAGTTAAGAAAGCTATGCACTCCAGACATCCCACAAACCTTGCTGACGAGAGGCAGTTCTCTAAAGAAGAGGGAGACAAGATACAACAGATTGTTTTGTTAATCTGATCTGCAACTACAGGCCAAGTCTGGTTGATGATATTGCAACTAACTGAGGGTTAAAACCTACTTAATGCAAGGGTGTACTTACTTATGCCCTGCTCTCCTGTGAATATTATGGCCTTATGACCAATACAAATATGATAACATGTAAATGTTTGGGTGGAATTAATTAAAGCAGACTCTGATTGTTCCTTCTTAAGATTTCCGGGAAGATCCGACCATGTTTTATGATCAATTTTGACAAAAATGTAAGAAATCTTAAAGGGTGTACAAACTTTTTCCTGGGACTGTATATACTAAGAGGATGGGAGCCAGGGCCAAGAAAATAATGAAGGATGCCTCACACCCTGACTCAAACATCTTCACCTTGCTAAAGTCCTGTAGATGCGTACCATCCATGCACGTGCAGAAAGACTGAGGAAGAGTTTTGGTAACACTTTACGTGTATAATAATGTCTGCATAGTAAAGACTTAGTAAATAATTAACTAATGATGAACAAAACATTAACAAATGTTTTTATCATTAACTAAGTTCTATTAATGCTTTATAAAATATTTACAAATAATATACACAAGATTTTACATACCTTATAACAGAGTATTTTATTCATTTACAATCTATTTGTAAATGTTTGATAAATATAAGATATTAACATAACATTTCCTAGTCATTAACAAACATTTGTTAACATTTCCTAGTCCTTTACAAACATTTGTTAATGTTTTGTTAATCAATAGTTAATCATTTATTAAGTCTTTATAATGCTTTTTTTGCATCCATTATTATAAAGTGTTACCAGAGTTTTTACCCCCAGGCAGTGAGACTGAACACTGATCTTTTTCAATTAATCCTTTTTTGATTTATTACTTTTTTTCTTATTTCTTTTTACTTGACTTCTTTGGATGCAGAGTTGATGACCCCACCAGCATTTCACTACAAACAATGTGTATGTGACAAATAAAAGAACTTGAACTTGAGCTTGAACTTGAACTTATACGAGAACTAATATGTATAAGAATGTGCAGGGCCAGAAGACTAAATACTATATGTAGTGAGGGAATGGTAAGGCATTAAGCAGCATTAAGGAGTCCAGATACATTATGCATGAAATAAGGGGTCGAGAGCTGGAATACAGTATTTGGACTTGATCCACCAAATTCAGATCCACCCAGTTATGTATGCAGACATAAATTGGCTAGGGTTGTGTATGTTTGTCCTTATGCCATGGTGTATCTCACAGTGTCAGGATGCTGTGTGAACAAGAGTCAGTTTTTGCATGAAACAAACTTGCTGTCGGCTCCTATCCCTCTACTTTCCACAATGACTGTCAGCTGTGAGATGTGTTATGTTTGATTTATTGTAACCCTACATTATATTACATAGCTTTGTTGTTATCACATGTACAGTAGCTAAAGAGTTACAGAAGGATAGTGATAAAGTCTTTTAAAATGAGGCATAGCTATTATTTTTGTGTTGTGCATTATACTGTATGTTTTGCCAGGGGCTGGGACTTGACTTAACTGAAGGTTGCATGTTCTACAGTACTGTATTTGACATATAAAACTGTGTGTGTGTGTGTGTGTGTGTGTGTGTGTGTGTGTGTGTGTGTGTGTGTGTGTGTGTGTGTGTGTGTGTGTGTGTGTGTGTGTGTGTGTGTGTGTGTGTGTGTGTGTGTGTGTGTGTGTGTGTGTGTGTGTGTGTGTGTGTGCGCGCGCGTGTGTGGGCAGTGTGAGGTCAGGATAGTGGTGTAACTTTTGCCCTATTGTCGTCTTTTCACCCTCTGCTTGATATGGAACAAGTGACCTGTGAAAAAGATCATCGCTATAGGACCCAAAAAAATGATCCTCCATAGGCTATAGGCCTACACTTTGGAAATCTGAGTCAAAAGGCTGCTGCAACTTAGTGTATACATACGATTAAATTCGTGGACTTTGCAGTACTAGGGTAGGCCTACTGTCATTTTGAATCTTGTAGGACAAACGCTTGCATTGGATGTCATGGTGCGATTTCCCCTCATGACGGTGGAATTGTGGTCTTGGTAGAAATTCTGTGTGTTGGTTGCAAATATGTTTTATTATGTTATAGTGTTATGTTATAGGGACTCTCTTTTCTTTTGTCTTTTGTTGTCACAGATTCAGAACACTTACAGTAAAGTGTTCCAGCAGTGGCAGGCATGGCATGTCAACTGAATAACAGACAACTTGACAGGAAAATAGGAATAGCTTTCGATCTGTAGTTTGTATCCAAAACACATCATAGACATACCACCGTATCCATATGCCCTTTCTCTTGATTAATGACATGGCATTTGAGATCAACAAAACAAAACGATGAATGCTGCTCACCGACACCACATACATATTTGACTGCTAAACAGTTACCAACTTAATGACGACGGGTGGTGTTTTGATGCGGAACTAGAGCAGAAAAACAGTTGATAGCCCCCAGAGCATGTTGGGGACGCACAAAAGCTCACTTCCACTGCATATACACACGGGTCATGGGAGCTTTTTGCCACCAACCTGCTTGGGGCGTTTCAATGGCTTGCTCAGGAGGGCTGCCTGGGAATGATGTAACCGTCTGAATAGAGGAGGAATAGCGATACCTCTGGCTTTTACAGACACAAGATGCAATGCCGTAGTCAGCCAGGCAGATGCCAGGGAAAATGGTGGTAGAGTCACAATGCCATACTGTGCCAGAGGCAATGGATTGAAGATGTATAGTACACTTACACACCAAGAAAGGGTATGAAAAGTGTAGCCGCTGCTACTGATATACATATAAAAAGGAAAAGGAAAATGACCTAGATTGCTTAGTTTCTATCCACCCCTCCCTTACCCTACGCCATAAGTGGGGATGCATAAAAAGCTGAATTGAGATGATGTTCCTTGGGAGTCGAAAGGAAGAAATTGTGAGGTACCGCAATAGGTCCCATTCCAGCAGATGACACATTTTATGTCTTTTCCTCATGGCATATTGCACTCTGTGATGTTTAGAAGATCAAAACCTATTGCATGCTGCTATCGCTTCGCAAGTGAAATTTCCCTGGCCTAGGATGAATCACTCAGCGCCATGGCAGAATAGCTGGCCAGTGTCAGTATGGATGTTCTGAATTCATCACATCAAAAGTAGCACTCAGTTGCTGCGTCTCTAAATTCATCCTGACAGTTTTTTCCCCTTTATTTTTTTTTAGGATATCGTTTGTAAGTCGATGCATTTAATGGGTATTGAGGGAATCAAAGCCTTGTGGTCACACTGCCCTCTAGTGGCAAGAGGACCCTGAAATGGGAACTAGTTGCCCTACGAAAGGTCTGGGGCAACTGGATTTAACCCCTTTGCACAAAGCCCCTGTTATAACTTCGTTGTCACCGAAACGGTAATGACCAAGTCTTAATTGGTCTCTCAGAAATGCCATAGAAGTATTGTTATGATGTAGTTGAGTCTTTTCAGCAAAAAGTGAACAGACCCGTCTGTGGGTCCATCTGCACAGAGGCTACAGTCTGGAGGTCCATTTCAAACTAGTACCCGACAACTCAAGGGTCATTCTCTCATTTCCAATCGGGCTGTTGAATGGGGAACAGCCCTCAAAAAGTTGCTCTGCCAGGACTTTTTTTTCTCCATGGAGACAGGGCAACAACAGCCTGGGCGAAAGCGACTGTTGACCAAAATCTTTGGGTGGAGTACATAGGATGGCATTGCCAGGATAGGGCAACAATGAAGCAATAGGTAAGAAGCAAAAAAAAGGATAGGAGGTACTAAACTGGGGAGAAGACACCGGAGCAGCACAGATGGGATTCTTTTATTCTTTCAATTAAGTGCACAACATAGGGACTAACATTTTGATGGATGTACCATCTTCATCAGAGTCCATGTGTGGAGAGAAGAGCCTAGTTATCTGCACTTATGCCGTTAATTAAAAGAAGAAAAGAATCACATCTGTACTGCTCCAGTGTCTTCTCTCTATATTATCTGTCTGTCTCCCCTTGATGCACCAGATGACAAAACAGAAGCGCATGGAACTACCCCTTTGTAGCTTGAGTTGAAATTCAATATGGCTGTCTACAGAAAACTTCTGGAACACTGTTTTGAGAGTTTGAGTGGATCCCTTGTTTGGCCTGGGGATATGCAAAGACACTCTCACCCCCTCTCTCTCAGTGGATGTGTGACTATCATTCAATTTAAAGTAATTTCCAACCAAAAAACTTTTTTTTTTCGTTACAAATCTGTGTCTGTGACTCGGACAAATGTGACCACATGCTGAAGGCAGCTCCAGGGAAGAGGAGACTGAATGATTCCCCCCCTGACAAATTGACATCTTCCCTCCCATCTGCAGAGCAGTGGCCTGGCCAGATCACCAGAGGAGATACAGCAGTCGCTGCAGACAACTCCCATCGGGGCTGGACTGGGGGATAAATAGCGCATGGGCACTTTTGGCTTAAAGGGGCCCCTCATAATTAGCAGCACAGAACTGACTCACCGGTGGACCTGCTCTTTCTTGGGCCCCTAAATGTTAAAAAATAATAGTAGTAATAATAATAATAATAATTCTTTTTTACATTTCTGAAAATAGAGGTCCATGAGGGTGTGGGGCCCACCGGGAAATGCCTGGTATGCCAGATGGCCAGTCCAGCCCTGTCTCCCATAGAAAATGTTTTTTTCTTCCACAAATCCGTCTGAGCAGTGTCTGTCTATAGTGGATATTCGCAGCACTGCTTTTTGACAGGGTATGGGCATTGGCAGGCTTTAGTGCAGGGCAGGCTGAAGTGGCTCATTCAGTTTTTGTGTGCCACTCTTGAAAGCGGCAAACTCGTGGAGACTATTGGAAAGGGAGTTCATTCAATCTGACTGAAAAGCCGATAGCGGATCCGGTGACCTTGTATATATAGGTGGGGGACTCGGTGCCCTCCTGGACTGTTCAGGATGGTGGAGAAACATTTTCTTTGCTCCAGGGCGGTAGTGTACATCAGTAGTTCCAAAACTGGGGGTGGCAGAGGGCTCACGGAAAGAAGAGAATTATCATAAAAAAGACACAAGTTAAGTTTCCATAATTCCATAAATTGGTAAGTCACAATGCTCACTCATACGTATGGCTAATAAAATAATGTATTTACTCTTCTTATGAATCTGAAAGGAGAATTGAGCAATATTAGCAAATAGTGTTTGCCGTTTGTTGTAATATGAGGTATTTTCATATAGGATAGGCCTATATGAAAATATACTTAGGGCTAAAAGGGGGACCTGGCAGAAGAAAAGTTTGGGAACCACTGGGGTTCAGTTACTGCTGGCGCAGCTTTTCCTCCTTGATGAAGAGAGCACATGCATACATGCATACATGCAGGGCCTCTGACAGCTTTGGCCAGGCCCAGGACAAAGTCATCTGAAAAGCCCCACACCCTATGCATACAACGTAATAGGGATCCAAATCTGGCCCCAAGCTGAGCCGGGGGCAAATGACCCCTTTGTCCCCCTCGTCAGCTTCCCTGCATGCACACCTGACCTTCCCTCTCTTCTCTCAGGTACTTTGAGAGACTGACTATTATTACCACCCTGATCCCTAATGAGGCTGGTGTGGAAGTGAAGTGTTAATGATTATGTTTAGTAATTCGTGCAGGAACTCTTTTACTCTTCAGTCTGGAAAAAGTGACAGGTGAGTAGTCTACATAAATGCATTGTATATCTCATCCCTCTCGTCCAATCAGCCTGAGTCATACAGTAGATCAGGCTCTTGTATCTTTTGTTCAATGAAAAGAAATAATAATGTAGTGCATTGCTTAGTTGAATAGATGAATAGACTCTGCACGTGTAAGAGGGTTTACACCTGCCAGGTATACAATTTAAACAGATATATTCAGTTAATAGTAGTTTGTTTCTCTCTCTCTTTCTCTCTCTCTCTCTGTCTGCCTGCGTGCATGCACATGTGTGTGTGTGTGTGTGTGTGTGTGTGTGTGTGTGTGTGTGTGTGTGTGTGTGTGTGTGTGTGTGTGTGTGTGTGTGTGTGTGTGTGTGTGTGTGTGTGTGTGTGTGTGTGTGTGTGTGTGTGTGTGTGTGTGTGTGTGTGTGTGTGTGTGTGTGTGTGTGTGCATGTGTGCGTGTGTGTCTGACCTTACCTTTTGAACAGTCTAATCTGTGTCTGTGTGTGTGTGTGTGTTTGTGTGTGGGTGTGTGCGTGTGTGCATGCCTGCACGTTCCAAAAGGTTTTGCTCCCCTTGCTCCCGTGTTGACTCGGTCAGCGCCAGCCTCTTACCACCAGCATGCCCCCATGAGATGCAATTATCTCCCTCTCCTGCAGAGGTCAGCAGAGGCCCAGTGCAGCTGATGGAGCAGCAGCAGCCAGCCAGCAGGGTTCCTCCATCGCTCCCTTGCAGACATCTCTTGCTGTGTGGGCATGGACAATCAATGGGCAGGCAATGGCGTACTGTAGCTATCAACCCCCCAGGTGGTGTCGAAAAGCAGACTCAAATACCCTTGCTCAACCGTCAGATGTGCTCTACTGCCTTCATGCACCACCGTACAAACTGACAGTAATGGCTTATGCACTGACACTGTGATTAAGGTGTAATGCAAAGAGTAAGGGAGTGAGAGTCAGAGACAGAGAGAGAGAGAGAGAGAGAGAGAGAGAGAGAGAGAGAGAGAGAGAGAGAGAGAGAGAGAGAGAGAGAGAGAGAGAGAGGCAGACATACAGACAGACAGACAGGCAGACAGGCAAACAGACAGACAGACATGCAGGTAGACATGCAAGGTAGGCAAAGACAGAGGCAGACAGACAGAAAGAGGGAAAAGAATGAGAGAGTGAGAATGAGAGTCTGAATGAAAAAAAAGAGTAGGATAGAGACAGAAAGACAATGAAACCAAAGTACAGAGTATGCTTTTGAATTCAAATTTCATTTCATTGTGTTCTTTTTCTGGGTTCACTGCACCCCTTGATATGCTTGAGCTGCCTTTGACAGGTGAGGTGAGGTGAGATGGTGCGTACCCATGAGAAAAACACCTCTCGCAACGCAACAGCTGTGAAAACGACACCAGGTTTCTCTTTGTCGACTATATTTCAGCGTGAGCTCAGATGAAAAGTCATCAGCCACTCATCTTCCTCTCACGCTCTCCCATCATTCCAATCAGTGTCATCAGCGGCACAGTCACACTCGCAGACGACAGCTCAGCAAGTGATTTTAATCATCGACTAAACAATAGTCGTCCTCCAAAGATAGAAGAGAAGAATTTACTGGCAGGGTGCATCACAATGCTTCACATTGCTTTAGTTCAGTTAGAGAGTTTATTTAGCGATGATTATTTCATTCAGTGTTTGTACTCTTCCCCTTTTTATCAGGGGGCCGCGTGCAAAGCACCTTCTTCACACAGGAAAGGGAAATGCTTGGTGCCTCATTTAGTAGCAAAGCATATTTCAATCTCTTATTTCAACGTTCTCTCTCTCTCTCTGTCTCTCTGTCTCTCTCTCTCTCTCTCTCTCTCTCTCTCTCTCTCTCTCTCTCTCTCTCTCTCTCTCTCTCTCTCGGCAGGTGAAAGCCACAATAACACGCAAGGGCAAAACAACAGGTAGGAAACACTGCACCAAAAAAGATGAATATGATTAGCAGAACAAGCAGTGGTGAATACATTTGCATTGCCACAGCTGTGGGACACACATCAACTAGATTCATCTTGATATGTGTGGATATGATCAGGGCCGCTGGCAGCATTGCCCTGGCCCAGGACAAAGTCATCTGAAAGGGCCCCCCATGCAATACACAAAAAGTAATGAGGACCTAATTCTGGGCCCCCTCTCTCCCTGGGCCCGGGACAACATACCCCTTTGTCCCCCTTTGGCTGCGGCTGCCCTGGATATGATATCTGCAATGATCTCAGCATCTGATGTTGTCCTGTCTGGCAGTGCACCTTCCTCTGGTCATTATGTACTTGAAATGAAACACACACACACACACACACACACACACACACACACACACACACACACACACACACACACGCACGCACACACGCACGCACGCACACACGCACACACGCACACACACACACACACACACACACACACACACACACGCACGCACGCACGCACGCACGCACGCACACACACACACACACACACACACACACACACACACACACACACACACACACACACACACACTAAGCCTACTTGGCATTTGCACGTATTGTTCTGTACATTTCCTGTGCACTTTGCATCTGCAAGTACTGTATGCTATGATTGTATGATTGATGTCCTCGTCCTTTGGATAAAAGTGTCTGATAAATGTAAGTAATGTAATGTAATTTCCAATGATGGGCAACTCCCCTTTTGAAACCACAGCCACCGCAACCAATAACACATTAGTTGTTCCATCCATTTACTAATGGACATGAAGGAATCACCGATCTTGACTGAACATGAACAAGTGTGGCAGGTGATTTTGAATGATGTGGTAGCAGGTTGTTAGTCAGGCTAGCGTCACCAACCTAGTGTCCGCTTAATTTCTTTTACACAATTGCCTCTGTTCTGCCCATCTCAAAATTGTGAAGTGTGCTGGCCAATCAATGAACAAAGGGGAAGTCATAACACACACAATGACAGATTTCTGCATGACCTACCAGGCCAAGGCCCAGGCACAGGGCCCCAAGAGCCAAGGGGGCCCTGAAGCCCAAGCCTCTGCACTATAAAAAAAACCCACTTCATTATTGGTCTATATTTACAGTATGATCTCATGTTGTACTAAAATGGCCCGTTTAACAACCATATTTTCATGGACAAATCCTTGAACCCAAAACAACAAAGGCTCATTAGCATCTTCACTAAACCCCGGAACCTCAAAATTCCTTGAAGGGGGGAGGGGGGGTCTTCTTTTTGCTTGGCCCAGGGGCCCATGGAGTCATAATCTGTTCCTGAACACACACATAACAGTGGGCAGCAGTGGGCATGTCAGAAAAATGTTGATGAATATAAGTCTTCCTCCTCATTGAAACACACAAAAACTTCAAAAACGTAAGCCTCTTCCTGCAACAGATCTCAAAGCTGTCATGGCTAAAACGAATCACCACATTATGACAAATTTGTCTTTCATCACGTCTCCCTCAGGCAAAGTGTCAAGACGACACCCAAAGCAGACCATCCATTTCCATGAACATTATGTACTTATGGTGACAGGAGACACTTAGAGTGTCACTCAAAAAAAATATGCTGTGAAAACCGGCACACACTAATTATATATCCAAATCCAATTACTTTATCTCAAGACCAAGACTTTCTGATCCTGTTTCCACAAAAAGATACTAATTAAAGTCATTCGTAAGCAAATCACCTAAATGAGAGAAGAACATTCGTATTATGAAGTGGAAGTGAAGTGAAAGCCCAACTGGGAAACTCCAAATCCCAAGTGCAAGGGGGAGCCCCCATTGGCGCCCAAAAGGGAGCAGTGCCACGAGATGGTACCATGCTCAGGGTACCTCAGTCATGGAGGAGGATGGGGGAGAGCACTGGTTAATTACTCCCCCCACCAACCTGGCCGATCGGGAGTCGTACCGGCAACCTTTGGGCTACAAGTCTGATGCCCTAACTGCTTACCCATGAGTGACTTATAATAAAATGTTAAAGGTTTACTAATACGGTAGTTTACGTCATGTTTAAAGTGTGCAATATTTTTAGCAGTTTATTTCCACATGAAAAAAATTAGCCTACAGTTCAAGGTACAGCTAATTAAAATCATAGGCCACGAGAAACAATTTGTTGGTGCTGTCTCCTAACGTGTCACACATATTGTTATTTTGATGTCCACTGTTACTTTGCAAATAGGCTATTTAAAAAATAGTGTTAAATTAATTTTGGACAGTGGTTATGGGGTCATGGACCATTTAGAATGCACAGGATACAATGAATGTTGTGTATTTGGAGAGTGGGCTTAACAGTCTATCTTTTACTGTCAGAGGCATGAGGGTTCATGCTCTCCACTCAATTCCTTTGACCTCCAGCGCATAAGGGATACAATATTCCGCCCGTTTCGAGAGCCAATCAGCGAATAGAAGTTAACAGTAACACTCTGACAATAATGCACGACTCACATAACAAGTAATGTCACAGCAAAACAGTAGTGCCTGGTTGTCCAATACCACAGCTCTGGTCTCATATCTCACTGATTCGCAAGTGCCCGCACACCTTGCAGTGTGTTGTGCTTTTCAAAGTATTATAGGTTTCAGTTTGTAGAGGAAGAGCACAGCACTGCTTCTTTATGGTATTAAGCCGAAACATCAGCAGGCCAAAAATAAAGTTGTGAAACCGAAAAGAGGCAGTGTTGCTCTACCTCTGAAAACCCAATTGAAAAATAATTAAACAGTCATGCTTCACTGACCCACTATAGGAAATACTACTCATGTTGAAGTGTAAGTAAAATTATGCATTACGGTCTTCGCAACTTTGAAGAAAATGCAGTGCGACTTTTGGCCTGTCAGAATGCTTGAGAGGTAGCGTACTGTATGCATGCTGAATGCTATGTGGTGCATGATTTTCTAGCCTTCGCAAGGCAAGAGACCAGCTGTAAGCTCCCACATGGATCCAGTTCTGCTGATGATAGAACATGCGTGGCCTTGGCAAGGGGTCAAATGTGTGTATCAGTGAGTCAATGTGTGTCAAATGTATGTGTGTCAAAGGTGTGTGTGTGCGTGTGTGTGTGTGCGTGCATTTGTGTGTGTACATATGATATGCATGCATTTGTCTGTGTGTGTGTGTGTGTGTGTGTGTGTGTGTGTGTGTGTGTGTGTGTGTGTGTGTGTGTGTGTGTGTGTGTGTGTGTGTGTGTGTGTGTGTGTGTGTGTGTGTGTGTGTGTGTGTGTGTGTGTGTGTGTGTGTGTGTGTACAGGCATGTGTATGTGTGTGCTGTGAGTGTGTTGTGGCTTGTGGCATGCCTCCCTGCATGTTTTATGTGTATCACAGCAGATTCCTGGCCATAAGTCAGTCGCTGTTTTCTATTTTTGCGGTTTGACCAACAGAGGGCTTCCCGCCGCTCCCATATACCAAGCAGAGTGAGAGGTCCCCAGAGACGGAGTCAGATTTCGAGAGAGAGAGAGAGAGAGAGAGAGAGAGAGAGAGAGAGAGAGACAGAGAGAGAGAGACAGAGATAGAGACAGAGAGAGAGCGAGAGAGAGCGAGAGAGAGAGAGCGAGAGAGAGAGAGAGAGAGAGAGAGAGAGAGAGAGAGAGATCAGTGGTGAACTGAAAGAAATGGTAGGGAATGGTAGTGATGGACATGGAAAGGTCATCAGATATTCGAGATATTATGAAGACAGGCATTAGCAGCAGAGAAGATGAGGGATGGAATAATGGATTCAGAATAGAGGAAGGAGGAGAAAGAGGAGAGTGAGGAGGAGGAGGAGGAGGAGGAGGAGGAGAAGGAAGAAGCAAAATGAGAAAGATAAGCTCTAGATGAGGGAGGGAGGGAGGGAGGGGAGGTGATTTGTGAAACAGTGCGATACATAAAGTGAGAGAAAGAGAGAAGGGGAGGGAGGGAGGGAGAGTGTGAGAGGGAGGTAGGGAGGGAGAGGTGTGGGGTAGTGTGGGATGGGAGATGATCAGTGAATCTGTCTGGGGCTGGGAAGGCAAGACCAGACCAAGGGAGAACGCTAGGAGGATTAACAACTCTGACACAGAAGAAGAAGAAACTCAAACATTAAGATGAGCAGCAGAACTATATATTTTGAGGTAAGACCTTACTATTAACATTTGAATTTGATGTGACAAGTTATTGAAGCCATATTAGCAGTGCAGTGATTTAGCTGAGTTTTTAAAATGCATTTTCTGAAATGTCAAATGAATAACAATGTAGAAGTAGGCCTACTACAACTTTTTATCCTGTTGTTGAATAGGGAATTCATCAGAGGTACACATTTTTCACAAGTTCTTCTTGAGTTAAAAGTTTGGAGGTTGTGGATACTTTTTGAATGCTGGTCAAAGCAGCTGAATGCTCTTGCAACAATACTCTTTTCATTCCTTTTTTAATGTCTTGAAATTATCTTGGATTGTTTTCTCTTTCATCAATATGACCAAAAACGTTATGGTACCATTGCCAAGGGAAGAGCCACCATACAAACCGTAATACTTCAAACTACCTCAGGTGAAGTGTTACAATGAAGTGTTATCATGTCATCCAAGTACACACACATGCTGTAGGGACAATTCAGAGTGATTTGAAAAGTTAAAAGTGGCAGGGGATTACAATGTATTGGCTCACACTTTGAAAAATCTTTTCAGTCTGCTGTCGACCTCATTACGAAAGCGCTAAAATCTTATTATTAGTGTGTGAAACTCAAGAGGAGTTAGAGAGCTGCCTTCTGGTAGCTCCCCACTGGAACCACATGTCCAGGGCTGGACTGAGACCAAAACACAACCAGGTATTGTTTTGGCTTAATCAGGCCCCTCACACATACAAGTCATTTTGTACGATATCCTGCTTGACTCAGAACACTGTGTTTATTGAGGATGCACAAATGGGCCACCCCAACTAACTTGTGGAACAACCCTTAAAAACAAACAAACAAAAAACAACATTGTCAGTCCATGGGAACTGTCGGCCCACCAGGAAAATGCCCTGTTTGCCAGATTACCAGTCCAGCAATGTTCTCTGATGACGGCGAATGGTATTCTACTTGTCAACATCGTAAAACTTACTGAAACTTTATCTCAAACCATCCTGTTGACCTCAATTGCTGACCTCAATTCTGCCAAACGAAGCTGTTTTTGGCCATTCTCCACTGTCCCGTGCACAACTACTTTTGTGAGTTCACAAGTTTTTCAGTAACCATTGAAATCGGTGACTGAGGCCTGTATTTTGCATTGGTCTTACTGTTTATTGCTTGTTGACATGTGCTAAGTGAAATTCAGCACCAGATGTAAAGGGGCTTACCACACAGGCACGCTGTGGTTGACTTACATGCTTGCACAGGAAATTCTTATGACGTACCACTAAAAAAATATATTAAATATTAAATGGATGTAAATATATAAAATATCAATAAATATGAAATGGTAAAGGTATTCTATTATATGACAGTAGATAATTATAGTATATGTACATTTGTAAAGTCCTTTAATATTAATGCAATTTTACATAATTAAATTGTTCCAACTGCAGTGTTCACATATTCAACCTGTTTGTGCTTTCTGTTGCCACTTACTTCTGTGCAAATGGCAGATAATGTTCTGTAACGTATCAGTGATAAAACGGCCATTGCGGAAAAGGGGAAGTAAGTTTTAAGGCTACCTGCTTAATGTGAATGAGTCTATCTGAGACATTTTTGCTGTGAACTACGGAAAGCTATGGCCCTGTCCATCCTTCATCATTACATGTGTATTTACTGTGCCGGGGGGTAACTCGGGGCAGATTTAGGGCGAGCTGTCAAACGGGAGCGCTCGGAAATCAGCTGAGTGCTTTTTATTGATGACTTTGGCCAGCTGGCAAAAAAGACCTGATTTACTGTCTGGGCCTTTGTCTACATAGGGGATACGGAAGCACTTTCTCTCTCTCTCTCACTCTTTCCCTGTCTCAACAACCCTCTCTCGTTCCTTCCTTCTCTCTCTCTCTCTCTCTCTCTCTCTCTCTCTCTCTCTCTCTCTCTCTCTCTCTCTCTCTCTCTCTCTCTCTCTCTCTCTCTCTCTCGCCTCCCTCTGTCTTTTCTCTTCTTCTCTTCTCTTCTCTTCTCTTCTCTTCTCTTCTCTTCTCTTCTCAACACCATCTCCATCTCTCTTTCATCAGCTATGATTAACGATAACCTCAGAGGCTTGATCTCAGTTCCTCTCTGTGATATTACCAAGCGTTGGTCTATATTAAAATGCATGCATTTGCAAAGAGGTGCCTTTTACATAATAGAACAGCTAAAGACTCCAGTTATCACAGTAAGGCACACTGACAGGGCGCTGGCGCTAACCCCACAGTGCACTGCTGTTATATGGCAGAGAGCAGAATGCAACTTAGCAACAGGCCTATAAAACAATTACGAACATTTCTGTTGACTCCAAGCTGAGCTGCAGTGTAGAGTAGTGCCAAATGGTGTATGTTCATAGGAGTAAGAGGGCATATCTACTGTGTTTATTGAAAACGTAGCAGCTTGCACAATGTATTGTACTCTATGTAGAGTGTCCAGGCCTGCTGCAAGGGGGGGCAAGCAGGTCTGTGGTACCAAGTCCAGGGAGTAGAGGGACCCAGAATTTGGTCCCATTGCATCTTATATAATGAGAGGGGGGGGCCTTTCAGATGACTTTGTCCTGGGCCCAGAAAACGCTGTCAGCGGCCCTGAGAGTGCCTACTGTATGTATTTGGGATTTACTATGGTGGTAGTCTCTGTGTGGCATAACAATTGCTCAGAACTTCAGTTACAGTAAACTCAGCTCCAACAGGATTGAAGCGCATTATGCCTCTGGCCACTAAAGGAGTTCCATCCCATTTTTAATTTTGCACTAGGTCTACATGTAAAGTAGAGTAACTATGTTAAAATCCAGGGAAAAGATAAAGGACTCGCAAAATAAGCTAATGACGATCTAGGACCAAAATGTCATCACATCAAATGTGCTTGAAGTGGAATAGGTATTATGCAGGGGGGCTTTATCCAAACAATAAAGATAAAAACTAGAGGTAATGTGCAGCAAATGACATTATTATGTAGGAATGCTTATTAGACAAGATCCAAGGCCATTGTATCAGATGACGTATTTTACACACCCCTAGTAGCACAGTAACGAGGATAAAGCTGAGATCATTTTCATCAAATTACATTAAGGACTTCCAGTATCAGTTCAGTTCAGTTCAGTTCAACTTTATTGGTACCCGAAGGTAAACTGGGTTTGCAGTATAAAAGAGAAGATGGCTGTCCTTACATCAGAACCACAAGACACATGACACATAAACATGGAGTCTAAAAAACACATGTAGGCTTCACAAGGAAATAAATAAAAATGTTTGACATTTGACTGAAAGAATACACATACAACATATACACGGTGGAGGGGGGGTGGGGCACCATGGCAGAAGTGACACCACACTCCTGGTGCAGCTAAAGTGCAAAGAGCATTTTTACAAATACATTTATTTTACATTGTTTAGCAAAGTAATTGCAGCTGGGACAAAACGGCTTTTGAACCTATTGTATGGAGCAAAGGCCACCGTGTCACAGCAGCATGTGTAGACTTCCAACAACCCCCCCATGCCTGATCATCGTCTGATCATCAGGTAGAACGAAGACCCTCTTAACCTCACTCTTAACAAACCACTAGTAGCATCACACAAGGGCACATTCAGTGACACGAATAATTAGCAGGTAGAATAAAGGCCCTCTTAATCTCTTTGAAACATCAGTCGTATCGCAAGGGCCATAGCAAGTGACATGGTGAGCGTCGATGCGGGTCCATGACACGAATGATTAAAAAGT
The DNA here is from genome assembly GCF_034702125.1 of Engraulis encrasicolus. Taxonomy (NCBI): domain Eukaryota; kingdom Metazoa; phylum Chordata; class Actinopteri; order Clupeiformes; family Engraulidae; genus Engraulis; species Engraulis encrasicolus. The sequence continues at coordinate 23,446,357 of NC_085865.1, read as the reverse complement.
GAAACCTTCTGAGTTCACTGACCTTCATTATGATAAGCAGACGGAAACGGATTAATGAGCCCTTTGGCCAAGATGCTGTTTGTGTAAGCAGGATCGCAATTAGAGTGCACAGCACGGCAGCATGGCACACAGGGCAGGTATGGTGGACGGTGCCAAAGGTTCAAGAGATGGTTTTTAAATGAGATTGGAGAGTAGGGGATTGAGTGTTTCATCTTGTCCACATGGTATTTCTCAGACGGGCCTGGCATTCGGCAAATAGGACAGTGCCAGGGGTTCAAGAATATGGTTTCCAGAACCTTTGAATGCGGGAGCAGAGAGTGCATATATGGCCATACTGTATTGTCCACATTGTGGGTATTTCTCTGTGCCGGCCCGGCCGGGTGCTGTGCATTCAGCAAATCTTCAGGTATCCATTAGGGGGTTATTACGGCGTCCAGTAAAAAGAGCAATTTAAAGGGGTGACAGCTCTGCTGAGCAGCACGCTCCACTGAGTGCTTTCAGGGCAAATTACTACCCTGACCATCTTCCTCTCCTCCGCTCCTCCTCCTCCTCCTCCTCCACCTTTTCTTCTTCTTCTCCTTCTCCTTCTTTTTCGTGGCATGCATGTGCTGTAGATCACACCGCTTGACATGATCTAATTAATTAAGATTAAAAAAAGAGCTGCATCACAGCTGGATAGTATCCTCTAGTCGTCTGCAAGCGAGATGCAAGACAAAAAGCAAGCACTGAGGACAGGGGCGCTGACAGCTTTTGCTGGGCCCAGGGCAGTCATCAGAAAGGGCCCCCATCTAATACAATGTAATGAAAAGCCAATTTCTGGGGTCCCTCTCTCCTTGGGCCCGGGGCAACTGATCCCTTTGTCAGCCCCTTACCAGCTTCCCTGATTGAGGAGCTCAATGATTGGCCCTCAGTGGATATCAATACAATGGAAGGGTGGGAGGGAGGCTCTGTAGGGGGAAGACTGAGTGACAGCTAATGGGCAGGGAAATAAACAAATCCTTCAGCGTGCTGAGGAACAGCCGGACGTGTCATGGACGACCAGCTGGCAGGCAGAGCCGAGGACCTTCCCCTTCCTCCCCTTCCTACTCCTCCTCCTCCTCCCCTCCTTCTTCTCCTCCTCCTCCTCCTAATCCTCCTCCAACTCCGCTCTGATCAATACCAGTCTTGAGTGGCAGCTGATGCTTGAAGTGACTACTCCGCCTCCTCCTTGTAAGGGTCGTGACTGACTATGTAAGAGGATTAGAGGGCTAGTCTTGCCTCGGCAGTCACACACCTCTCATGCTGAGCCTGTGTATGTGTGGGGACATGAATGAATGGATGGAACAGGAGGATGTAAGCTAAGGAGGTGGGGCCAAGAGAGGAGAGATGGATGCACATACTAGAGGGGGATAAAAAGGTAGGGCTGTCTCAAGGTGTTAGAGAGCCTTTGGCAAAGAGGGACTTGGGGGCTCGTTTTTCTCGGCAAACTATTGGACTGTTTAGGGAGGTTTCGCTTCAATCACAAAGTTGTTTTTCCTGTCATTTGAATACAAAACAGTATATAACCTGGCATTGCCAGAGGGCCTCCTTGCACTAGGCAATTGCCTAGTTTGCTTGGCTGGTTGTGACAGGCCTGAGCAGGAATGAGTCTCCAAGAGAGGGGAGAGGGATGGATATACTAGAGGGGGATAAACAGACTGCCAAACAGTCTGACACGGCTGGGCCTTGACAAGAAGAGGACAGATAGGATTTAGAGGTATACACTTCTGGAGCCTTCACTCAGAGTCTACAGGATTTTTAAACTGCATTTCACAGACTGACACAACACAATCATTGTTTTTCACTCAAGTCTGTCCAGTGGGGAACAAGCATGCAATTATTACTGAAGAAATGACTATTGAACGAAATGACTCTCTCTCTCTCTCTCTGCACAATTATGTTGCCCTTAAACAGCCACAAGCACTAGAGGATATATGGTACATTTTAACACTGTGGAAGCATGGTGAAAAGTTATCAAATTAAATTTTCAAAAGTTTGACCATTATATAGGTTACTTACTTTTTTGATTGTGAACCATCATTTCGTTACATTTTTAAGGTAGATGCCACCTTGTAAAAAAAAAAAACCTGTCAGGACACTTGGATCATTAAGGGTACACAAAAATGTCTATTACATTTTCATGACAGTATAGCCAACATTTGGTTGAAACATCGAGGTGAGCTTTCGATTTGCAATTGCATTTTGTAAAGGGGTGTTACTTGTGCTACGTACGTATAGTATGCCATTTTAAACCTTTGTTTTCCTACAGGGTATTACAGTTTGATCATTTCATGGGGAAGAGTACACAATATCCTCCCTGTCCCTCAGTACAGACGGTTCTTCCTCTTCACTAACCAGCTCAAAACATACTATACGTATATTTGTCAACATGAACAAGCGTGCAGATGACTCAACCACCATAAGACACACCAGCATCAACCAAGGATCTGAATACCGCTCACAGTTCAACAAAACAGTAACGTGGAGAACAGAGAACCTTCTACTCAATACATCAAAACCAATGGAGCTCATTGTTGACCACAGACGCCATCCATCGCCCAGAATTCCTGTGTACATCCAAGGTGAACCCGACTCCATCTCTGAGGCATCCAAACTCCTAAAATGGAAAATGAACGCAGCCTACATCCATAAGAAAGCCCAGCAAAAGCTTCTCCATCTCCGACAGCTCAAGAGGTTCAGAGTAAGACCTAATCTCCTGTTTCGTTTTCACACAGCCGTTTGTTGAAAGTATGCACATCTCATCCATCATGGTCTGTCTGTCTACACTCTCCTGTAAGAAACTACATGGCATCTACAATTGGTTATCCTCTCCCATCCTTGGAGTCACTACATCACAAAAGGAGAGCATGCAGAACCTGCAAAATCGTCTCAGGCCGCACTCACATTGCACAATATACATTTCAGCTTCTGTCCTCTGGAAGGCACAACAAAACAACCTGTTTCAAAATCAGTTTCATTCCAACTGCCATAAACCTCGTGAGTTCCTGCAGATAAAAAGCTTGGCCACGGAGTCTGGAAAATGTTTGCTGTCTGTATGTTTGACTGTCATACACTAAATGTTTTTCATAATCACTGATCTGTGTATAACAGTTTGTGTCTCTAGTGTTTCTGTCAGATGTATGTTGGAACCTGTACAATGTTGTATGTACTGAAACAATTCCACCTTGTTTTGTGGTCATTAAAGAATCATTCATCCATTCATTTGTTTGTTCGTTCATTCATTCCGTAGGAAATTAGCAGTTCCCTGCAAATGCACAAGATTCAACATCCAAAAGAGAGAGGATATTTAAGGGAGGGTAATAATAATATCCAGGGGTGCTTTAGGGACATTCAGCGAACAAATTCAATAAGGTCATTCCATCTTATATGCTATATGGTATGAAGTATGAATGACGTAGTTTGAATGAGGAGCAAGAGGCATTGCCAGTAGTAGAGATATGCATGACTATTTGCTTATAGTCAGCATAATGGTTTATGGATGGTTTCACCGTGTTTGTAAACACGATGTTGTGAGGAGGGGCAAGACACTGGCAACAACCATGTGAGCTAATTTTTTGACCAACAGCGGTTCCCAACAATCAGAGGTTGAGTTGTGCGCAGCTAGTTCCGTGCAGTCAAAATTTAGAACCCGTGTATACTCTCACAATGCACTGTACTTTGTGTCACAGGGCGTTGTGGAGCACGAGTCAAGACGCAAAGGCTTTTCATGCACAAACGCGATAGACCAGGGGTTCCCAACCTTTTCCAACTTGCGGCCCACTCTGAAATTAACACAAATGTTCGGGGCCGGCACACATATGGTCCCTTTACCTTTGATCTCTGAGTGCTGAATAAACAATGTACACCTATTTATGTCCTAAAAGAGAATGAGATTGAATTGAACATTCAACACTAAAATAACCCAACATATTGAATGTGACTAAAATGCTCAGAACAGTGTTGAATTAAAACAGCCGATTATCCTATGTATGAACCCTGTGGAGTAAGGAGCTAGTGTAGGCCAGTCATCATCAGGCCCTAGTCAAGCACCTGTTACTACTGAGGCATACAGTAAACGACAAGTGGTGTTAGTGTGTGTGTGTGTGTGTGTGTGTGTGTGCGTGCGTGTGTGTGTGTGTGTGTGTGTGTGGGCATGTGTGTGTGTGTGGGCAAGTGTGTGCGTCTGTGTGTGTGTGTGTACATGTATGTGCGTGTGCGTGTGTGTCTGTCTGTCTGGCTGTGTGTCATGAAATGGGAGCTCCGCTCTAGCCTCTTCGGTTTAGATTACATATGGTAGCTTTGCCAAGTACCTCTGATTTACAATGGTGGAATGAAACAGTCAAGTCATCATGATCGTAATATTTATGGCCATGAAATATACTATATCTGCATCATAGCATTCCAGCATTCCATACATGCATGTCTGACTCCTTATCTGTACTTTCAGGTGGAAATTTTGGATGCTAGGACCAAACAGCAACTGTGCTTTATGGACAAGGTAAAGTTACCGTATGGCAGTCTTAACACAGTAGGAGCCACTTATAGTCCATGCGGTCATATACTACCATGCAACTTCCCGGGTGTTAATGTGTGGGAGATTAACAGAGATTTCCCAGACCCTGCAAGGAGCAATCGTGCTGCAGTCGAGAAATACAGTATAAAGTCAGTGCTGATATTGTATGCTTGCTTGTGTAATACAACAGCTGGTCATTTATGTATGTGTGTTCATTTGTCTTCTTGCAGGTTGATCCACACTCAACCATAGGAGAAGTAAAGAGTCTCTTTCACAAGTCATGTAAGCCCAATGTAAATTTCTTTAAAACATGTGTATTAAAATGTGTATTTAAATTGTGTATTAAAACATGTGTATTAAAATGTGTATTTAACAGTGTGTGTCTGTATGCGTGCCTGCGTGTGTACATGCGTGTGTGCACATGTGTTTATGTGTGCATCAATGTGTATGCGCACATTAATGACAGAACCTGCATGGCCCTGGTAAAGGGTGTGTTTATGTGTATGTGTATGTGTCCTGTGCCTGTCCACCGTGTCACCATATTGAAAAGTAGATCATTGATTGCAGAGGTGACATTCTTTTTTCCCCCAACATTGATTGGTGGCTTTGTGGTGCCGGGGGCTTGCTCATGGGCTCTGACAGCGGGAGATGTGTATTGACCAGTCTGACTAATCTGCCTCTGTCCATCACTCTCCCCCATGCAGACCCGAAATGGTACCCGTCCAGACAGGCACTGAAGCTGGACCCCAGTAAGTCTCCCACATAAATACATGGGTCAGTGTGACATTTCAGCAGTAGCACACGTCAGGGCGGCACGACAAACAGTTCCACTATTTCATGGATTTTTGTTTTGTTTTTTGTTTTTAGTGGATTATCCAAGAAGCATATTCAAGGCAGCATATCAACCACCAATTACTAATTCATTTATGGGCATTAGATTCCGTTGCGCCACCTTCCGTCTCTATTACATACTTATTAGGACTTGGTGGCAATGAACAAGAAATTTGTGAATACAAACTTGACAAATTATCTATTTTGCTTAACATACACTGTAAAAAATTTGAAGAGGGTTTACTCAATAATATTGTGGCAAGAAAGTGACACGTGATATAATTGATTATATTTTATGACTACAATATTGATTAAAATTAATTGAGAAATATCACTTAAATTTACGTGATAATAATATATACCGGCTAATAGAAGACACTATAGATGTGTGTTTTATTTACTCTATAAATGACAGCTTATACTGCTTAAAACTAATGAGTAAATTTTAAAAATATATATTTATTATGAAAAACTCAATTTAAATGTGCAACTTACCAAAGTTAATTTAAATAATATTTACTACTTTCTCCTCATATTATTTACATTATATTTGCTAGTTTTATTTGCTAAAGGAGACTACCATGCACAAAAGTAGTAGGAAATTAGATAACATTTATTTGTCTTTCCCACTTCAATTTAGCAACACTAAAATGGGTTGCTCAACAGAAAAAAAAACAAAAGCATATTCATTTGTGCACACAAAATACAAACAAGTTTTAGAGGAATGCACCGTGTGCAATGTTTATGTAAAGAAAAAAAAAGAAAAAACAAAAAAAAAACTGAAGTTCACAGGCATGCACAATCTTGTGTGTGCGCGAGAGAGTGAGCGAGGTCTGTGTAAGGAGTCACCTGAAAGGCTCTAATGAAGAAGTAATGACCTCACTGTGTACCTGCAATTACACAAACGTGTGAGTGTGTGTGTGTGTGTGTGAGCGATAGTGTGCGAGCGTGCAAGCGAGCGAGAGAAACAGAGTTTGAGCAAGCAAGACCTGTAAGAGGAGGCATCAGAGCATCTCTAATAAAGAACTAAAGAACTCTAGAAGAAGCGTAAGTGTCCATTGCACTGCCTCAGCTCAAGTGTCCATTGCACTGTCTCAGCTCAAGTGTGCATCGCACTGTCTCAGCTCAAGTGTGCATCGCACTGTCTCAGCTCAAGTGTCCATTGCACTGTCCATCGCACTGCTTCAGCTCAAGTGTCCATTGCACTGTCCATCGCACTGCTTCAGCTCAAGTGTCCATTGCACTGTCTCAGCTCAAGTGTCCATTGCACTGTCCATCGCACTGCCTCAGCTCAAGTGTCCATTGCACTGTCTCAGCTCAAGTGTCCATTGCACTGTCCATCGCACTGCCTCAGCTCAAGTGTCCATTGCACTGCCTCAGCTCAAGTGTCCATTGCACTGCCTCAGCTCAAGTGTCCATTGCACTGTCTCAGCTCAAGTGTCCATCGCACGGTCTTAGCATAAGTTTGCTAACGGCACAGTAGATATAACTTAATGCTTCGTTCACAGCTTCAAACACATCTACAGACACATCAGATATCAACAAATCAACCGATGATGGCATAACACATTTGACTTTTTTGTGCGTGTCAACCTGCTTGAAAAAGTAGTGTTTGGAGAAATTAAAAGGTAAATCTTTAAGTCATTAAGTTCTGAAAAACTGAAGTCAAGTGTCCATTGCATCGCCTCAGCTCAAGTGTCCAGTTCGGCATTTCCTTAGTCCAACAACTTACTCTTCAAAGTGCGCAGCTTTGGGGACTGCTTCGAACAGTCCAGCTCCAGAAGGAGCTTCTGGAAGATTTCAAATGTATATCTGAGCTCCTTAGGGTAGGCCAGATTTAGTGCATAAGTCAGCCCGAGGAGCATGCAGCAAGCCCTGGCAAAGGTACCCAGAGTGGTGAGAACTTTCACTCCCTCAATGACGACACCAACATCGCTCGGCCCCTCTGCTGAGCTGGACATGATGCTGTAGATCTTCATTTTTTGAGCAGCAAGGTCCTCGGACATCCGTTCTTCATCAGCGTCCTGAAATAACAAGAACATTAAATATTAAAGTCTTATTTATCATCTGATCAGTCAAACAAAAGGCCTTAGCTGAGCATCCTGTGATTACAATTTAATACATCACTCTCTACACAATCTGTTTCCATGTGACACTTCCTTATTTGATTGTGGATTATTTTTGAAATAGTTAGGAGCACTTATTTTCAATTGTCCAAAACTAGCGGGCCAGTTATCAGTTTTTCAGCCTCACATCCTACAGCAGCCATTCCTCACACAGTATTTAATCAAGACAGAGCTATAGAGTGAGGGAAAGAGTACATGAGAGATGTGAAGAGATAAGACACAGAGACAGTGAAAACTAGAGTGTGTGTGTGGGCGTAAGGAGAGAAACATAATGCATGTGCACGAGAGAGAGAGAGAGAGAGAGAGAGAGAGAGAGAGAGAGAGAGAGAGAGAGAGAGAGAGAGAGAGAGAGACAGACAGACAGACAGACAGACAGACAGAAGACTAGACAGTGCGGGTGTGTGGTGTGAGACAGACATACAGAGACAAAGAGTGAGTGAGAGTAACCACGGAGGGGCCAGGAGGCGGGGCGAGGCCACAAGCACAAGTGAAGGAAGAAAGGTTGCATATTGGAGAAAGTGAGAGAAAGAGAGAGCAAGGGAGCAATGGAGGCCGGGAGTTGGCATATTAGGAAAAAAATAAAAAATAAAAAATTTACTCCTTTACCTTTTTTAATTTAAAGTTTTGGAAACAAAACTCACTATTTTCTGTGCCGTTTTATGCTTGGTATCCCACTCAGCTGTGTTGAATGCCACGTGCGCCAAGTTCACTTACAAAGGATCTTGCATGAACACCTAGAGAAAGAAAAGGATACACATACCCATGCATCAGATATGAGACCTTAACATTGCATTTTTAAGCACATGTAGAAAACAAATGAACATTTCAACCTTCATTTTTACATTTGCCCATTCCATTCAACTGCACCATGGTCCTTCAATGCCCTTACTTTGCATCATCTTAATATCTACATTGACACTTTGAATGCACAACTTACTGTTCTCTGTGCCGCTGAACTGTTTGTCTCGTGGTGCTGTTAAAATCATCTGCTTTGAATCACACTTTCACTGCTCAAACAACTAGAGAAAGAAGAAAACACAAGAGAGACCCACACATCAGATCTTAGGTCCACACCTTGTATTATCTAGACATATGAGGGCAGTAAGTGAACATCATTAAAACATGAAACACATACACAGTTCAAAACCATAGTTTTGCATTAAGCCATTTCAAAAGGCACCAGAATATCCTATAATAAATTGTGCATGGGTTAGAAAGAGACAAGCTCTATAACATACCATCACAGACATATCAAAACATGAAACTACCGTTTTAAGCAATGCCTCAAAATAAGTCATTTTGCCCTTTAAGTCAGCCTTTAATGTGTTAATATCTCCAAAAAATGTTGTCTTGGGCTTCCATCACGCTAAGCTAATGCCAAGCTAATGCCCAGCCCAAGTTCAGCCCGTCTGCAGATAAGTGAAGCCTTTTTTTTAAAAAAAATATGGAGGTTTCACACCTTTACTCTGCACAAAATTTTGAATTTTACATTTTGTACTCAAAACTCACTGTTTTCTGTACTGTTCAACCACTTGGGTCCCTGTGATGCGTGCACCAAGTTCACTTAAAAATGCTCTTGCACGAACAGCTAGAAAAAGAAGGGAGAAGGGGGAGGGGACAAGATAAGGACTTGCATCAGATGATTAAATTACTCTGTGATAGTGTACTAAGTGCATGAGGATATTCTGAACATTATTTCAACACAAATTCAACTTTCAAAAACCTTTTTTTTATTCCTTTTTAGCCATTAGCCTGTTCAATTAATTTGGCAAAATGGATCTTTAATGCCCTTAACCTGCACCATTTTACTCTACACATTAACATTTTGTATGCACAGTTGAATGGGTTCATGCCTATGCAATTTGGAATTTTGCATTTAACGTTTTCCTTTGATGCACAACCACACAAGCAATGTTCTTGTTTGGTCTACAGTGCTGCTACTCCATCTGACTGAGAGCTGAATCTAGAGACATTAGCCACCACCATGTGTGTTCGCTGACAAAACAAAGCATGTCGCTCTTCATGCGGCATTGATCCAGCTAGGCACGAGCTATTACAACGGGCATAGCTCAGTAACTAATGGGTGGACTGTATTAGGAAAATTGGAAAATACGTGCGCGTCTCCTTGGTGTATGGACATGTGGAATAAAAGGAATTCACTGGCCTTTTCTTCAATATAAGGTAATACAATGAATGCAGCACAGCAAAGCACCAGGGTACAATTGAATGCAATTCCAAATAAAATATTCTTCAGTAGGTTTCCAATTATTTACATTATGAAGGTAACAAAGGCATGTGTGTGTGTGTGTGGTCTACAAGGAAAAAAGGGGACAGGAAAATATCTTCCAGTTAAAACTATACTGGTGCACTAACTCAGAGATACAGGACACATGACAAATATGGAGGAAGATCGTCATCTATTAGGCAACGAGCGGTAAAACAGGTTGCTGACAGTTATGGGAAGTTCCAGCATCTTCACTTTAAATGAATACAAAATCCAACGAACTTCTGCATCAAGATTATAAGCCTACAATGTCTAATAAAGGGCAGATTTATGACACACTGCACTCGAAATGACTCCACGCATACATAGGAAGCAAATAGCACCGTAAATCTGCAGTAAAGTCAAGCTAAACTCAAGGTAACTTAGCTGGAAATGAGTAGACAAAAAACGATCTCTAAAACTTCTATCTATCATCTCACACATCACATACACAGGGAAAAAAGGCTAGATATTCAATATTTCGTCAGGATTACTTACATTTTGGTCATTTACGCACATAGGATAAAGGAAACTTCAGCAGGACTTCAACAGCAAGCGGCATCGACTCAACTAAAGGACTTACCAACTCGTGCCCAGGAACATGAATAATCTACCTGCCACTCACTGTGCACGTGAATCATGAATATTAATGAGAATCACGGCAGGGGCACATGCACAAAACCCTGGCCTTTCCAACACGAGCTGTTCAGTGAAAGCGAGTTCGATAGAAAAAAAAAGTCTTTGCAGATTAATGTACCTAGCCTGCTACACTGGACTAAAAAGTTACGTAACTGTGCAGTTAGCCTAATCAAAAAGAGGCACTGGCGATGAAAAGCCGAGAAACTTAATGTAATTCACACACATTTTCGTTTCTAGCTTCAAACCAGCTCTTGAACTTGTCTAGAACTGAACACACGGCTAAAAATGGGAATTGTTGTTGCTTTGGACAGCATGCCTACCTACAAATAGACCAAGTAGTTGTATTACGCGAGAGACCGGAATGATATTCGACTGTACACCTACATCGAATTGCAAACTTAAGATGTTGACAAAATAATAATGAAACCAGTTCATTACCTTTACAGAAGTCCAAAACGTGAACAGTCCATGACCATGTGCAGCGACTTCTCCTCTGCTGGCTGCGCCGGAAATGCAGTTGTCATTGAAACAGCTTCTTCTCAATGAATAAAATCAAAGTTCTTAAGATACGATTCTAGTAAAATCTACTACTTACACCATATCATTGACTTAATTCATTTAAACCAAGTAATAAATACTCTGGTATTCAGAGCAAATTTTATTTGCTCAAAAGTGTGTAAAATGTAGTGAATTATTGCTGGAAAATGATTAATTTTACTCAATTCCATTCAAAAATGCACAAACCCATTTTTTCAGGGTTTTATCTTTCTATCATAAATGCTTAAATATTAATGAACTGCAGTCTCTCTTTTTACAGTGTATGTCTTTTAAGTAATTTATACAGGCAATTATTTTTGCTAATATGTGCACCCTGAAATACAGTGTAACCATTTTTTACATACAGTATGCATAAAATGTGTCATTTTTATGGTTCATTAAAACCACTTAGCCTGACAAGTTGTCAGCATCACCTGATGCTGCTCTTCCGGCTGCGCCTGCCTCTTCAGGGTTTTGCAGGACGGTTTTATCACCCTGAGGAAATTTCTAGAGACCACGGCCTTAAAAAGTGGGTTAATGACGGCAGCGGAGAGCAGATGGAAATTGATTGTTTCTTTTTTCTCTCGCTCCATCTCTGAATGTGGATAGAAAAGAGGTCACCTTGATTTTCAAACAAAAAGAAAAAAAACCCTATTCAATCAACAGTCCTTTTTTGTAGAGCCTTACCAAGAATGTGAATAGCAGCACACTGTATTAATATGAATGGCATTTCGGAAAAGGCCATAGGCACGAAAAGCCCAGTCCAAATGGAAGAGAATCCATAATTCTATCATATTAAAAGCTCCTGTTGACCTTTCCGTGTGGTCTTTATGTGTTGTTGCCTGCAGAGGGTAAAGCCCTCAGAGATGAAGACGTGCTCCAGAACCTTCCGGTTGGTACCACGGCAACCATGTACTTCAGAGACCTGGGCCCCCAGCTAGGATGGACGATGGTGAGGATCTGCAGTTGGGAAAGTCATTCAAAGTTCAAAAGTGATAATCACCATTAATGACCGTAATGATTATACAATAGTGATTATAATCTATTGTAATATTGTTCTGTGCGGTCCATTGGAGCTGATTGCACAAAGGGCCCACAATTTGCTGCTACGTCCCTGCCACCATCACAAATCAAACGACTGGCGGCTGCCTGCCTAGCTTGGTGACAAGATGTTCCTCTGATGTTTTTTGGTACCTCAGGTGTTCTTGGCTGAGTACATGGGGCCTCTCCTCATCTACCTCCTCTTCTACTTCCGCGTGCCCTACATCTACACGGACAAGTTTGCCTTCACGGCCAGCCCATATCCCGTGGTCAGGTACGTACACAGTGACACATACCTGTACACATGGATATATACAGTACATGTATGTAAAATATGAGTAGATTGGTATGCAGTACGGCGTGTGTACAGGTGGGTATAATTACCTCCGCCAAGGTCGCGTTGGTTTGTTTGTCTGTTTGTTTGTCTGTCTGTCAGCAGGATAACTCAAAAAGTTATGAACGGATTTTGATTAAATTTTGTGGAGTTGGACACGAAAAAAGGAACAAGTGATTACATTTTGGTGGTGATCTGATTAAGGATTTTATTGAAAAAAGATTCTTCACCATTGCGGGATACAGTTTCTAACTCCACAAAAACAAGACAGAAAGACTAGAAAAAAAGGGTGTAACATAGTCAAATGTCAAACAGCTCCCTTGGTGGAGGTCTGCACTCTCTGAGTGCATTTCTAGTTGTTTATATGACGCACTCACAGTGCTGCATGTGTAGATATACCTTAGTATCTACATTCTAATAGAAACCTTAATTTCCTGTCAATGTTTCTGTACTAACATGGGCACATCTCTCTACTCTCTACACACTTACACAACTGCCCTCTCGCACTGAACTCTGTCATCTTTTATTAAGCCGTCCATCCTCATTTAACCTCATCACCCAGACTCTATGCTGCTCTTTGTCCTCATCTTCAGGAGGGTCAAATGTCATCTCATTTTCTTATTCTGTCTGTCTGCGTTGTCATTTTTTCCATGGCTCCTCTGCTGTTTTTTTAACATCTATTCTTACATCCCTCCTCTCCCTCTCTCCTCTGTCCCTCCTCCTCTTCTCTTCTCTTCTCTTCTCTTCTCTTCTCTTCTCTTCTCTTCTCTTCTCTCCTCTCCTCTCCTCTCCTCTCCTTTCCTCCCCTCTCCTCTTCTCTCCTCTCTTCACAGTCTGGCCTGTGCTTGTCACTCCTTCCACTACATCAAGAGGTTAATTGAAACTATATTTGTGCATCGTTTCTCTCACGGCACCATGCCACTGAGGACAATAGCCAGGGTACGTACCGCACCGTACAGCTTTGGGGGCGAGCGCGACACGCAGCACACCGCACGCACAAGCGTTTTTGTGTGTGTGTGTGTGTGTGTGTGTGTGTGTGTGTGTGTGTGTGTGTGTGTGTGTGTGTGTGTGTGTGTGTGTGTGTGTGTGTGTGTGTGTGTGCATGCGTTTGTGTGGAGGGGGGGCTGTTGGCAGCTGGGGTCACATGGGGGCATGTCTTAATCATATCAGTCTCTTGGGGGCATGTCTTAGTCAATACCAACCCTCAACAACTCACTCAACTCATTCACAACAGGAATCAAATACAGTGACAGGGGAGTTCCCTTTACATGCGCTGAGAAACAAAAACTTTGAATAGAGAGTACATGTAAACTGATGTAGATGAGGCACCAGAGTCTATACTCCACAGACTGTGAGACTGAACAATGAGAGCCACTGACATACTCAGTTCATGTGTCATTCTCTTATAGTTTATCCATCAAAGTGTCACTCTTTTCTCCCATACTTGGCAGTCCATTATTCTTTCTCAGTTTACCCTTACTTTCTACCGTCTGCTTCTTTTCTCGGCAGAATTGTGCCTATTATTGGGGCTTTGCTGCCTGGTTGGCGTATTACATCAACCACCCTCTCTACACACCTCCATGTAAGTCTACCAGCACATTACACACATAGTATTGATTCGTCTGAAGAAGGGGTTTTCACCCGAAGCGTTACGTAAAATATTTATAAAAGGGGGAGCAGTAAACTCCTAGTTATTTTTTTTGGTAACACTTTATTTTAGGGATACATCTATTAGCACTAATACATACAATGTTAATGCCTGCATAAGTAACTTGTAAGGCATGTACTAAGCAAACGCTAGGGTCTACTAGGTCCTTACTAAGGTTACATTGGTAATAAATCCCTTATTGTGCATGAACAAGACATTTGCGAATACATGCCTAACAAATGTTTGATTTTGCTTTGTACATGCCTCATAAGTTACTTATACAGGCACATTGTATGTATTAGTGCTAATAGATGTATCCCTAAAATAAAGTGTTACCATTTTTTTTTTCTTGCTCCCGGATCAGACGGGATGGATATGCAGGCTTTAACCTAATCCTATACTGATTCATCTTAACTGACATGAGATCTCATTGAATAACACAGTATCATGATTTGTGTTTCACAGCATATGGAGAGATGCAAGTTAACTATTCACTCTTGGTGTTTATAGTAAGTATAGTACCTGCATAATGTTCTTTGATATTTTTTTAATTATTTAATTTTATGCGTTATCTTTATTAATGTGCTTCTGGCACATTTAACAGGAACATGGAGCAAAATGAATTCAGTTAATTTATGAATGTATGGCTTCAGTGCATTAATTATGGATGTTGTTGAAATGTATTACAGCTGTGTGAAGCCGGGAATTTCTCCATCCATTTGACCTTGAATAACCTCAGAGGAGAAGGTCAGAGAGCTACGGCATGCATGTCCACTGTATGACACTGGGCTACTGGGCAGAGATTTGCATGCACGAGTGCTGTATTGGCTCTTATCCTAATGTTCTGTCTTTATTACACACAATTTAGCTGACACCTTTAAATATTACCAGATGCTGCATGTTCAGCATGTTACAGTATACATACTGTCTTTAAAACACACTTCATTAGCTCCTGCCATGTCTTTTTCTTATAGTTTATGGTTGCTTTGGTTGGATAGGGCCCAAGATCAGAAAGTTTCCCAGCCCGACCAAGAACCCCTTCACTTGGCTTTTCTTCTTTGTGTCCTGCCCCAACTACACGTATGAGGTAAGGGATGGCACTATAGTGCATTTTCTAACACAGGTTATAAACACATTATCTCCTTTCACAACAGAATTGTCTTTTCTGATTGGCTGATATGGTGACCATTCATTTCATGAAACCAGTCAATCGTCTAACTTAGACATGCATAGAATCTTCCTTTGGAATACCGTTATCTAAGGGATAACGTTGTAGGAATCATGCACATTATCTAACGAAAATTAAATAATCACACTGTCAGCATTCCAAACGGAGAGCCTATGCACGTCCAACGTGCCATTGCACGCCATTAACTTCATCGAACCGATCACGTCATTGGTCGTTATCCCTTACCTGATTTACAAGAATGCCATAAAACAAGGGTGCCATGGTTCAGCGTTTGTGTCATGCCATGGATCCGGAGATCCGGGTTAGATTCAAACTATACTGACCCATCTCTCTCTCCCCCTGTACTTTCCTTTCACTTTCTCGCACAGTCCTATCAAAGAAGGACCAAAGCATAACTTCAAGACGGATTGCCATTAAACATTAACAAAATAAAACATTGCAGTGTATGTAAATTAAGTAATGTAACATAATGTATATTTTCAATGCAGTGCGCAGCTCTATTGGTTTTCCAACAAACCTACAGTAGGCCTATGAACGGACAACTAAAATATCATTGTGTTTTTTACTTTGTATTTCTATACCTGTGACAACTTAACACCGTTGTATCTTTGTACTGCATTGGCCTGAATATAAAACAAGGTTTTTCATCTCTTCGACAGAAAGGGGTTAGAGGGTGGGGGGTTGTCGTCTTACATTCAGGGATGTCTTGCTGTATAGGCCTATTCAGGGCAATATAGTAATAATCATTGAAAATGCTTGTCTGTGTAATGACCTGTTGTGTGGTGTGATCGTTTTTCTTCAGGTTGGAGCTTGGGTTAGCTTCTCCATCATGACTCAATGTGTCCCAGGTAAGTGGTCTTAACCACTCTGACAGACCCTGTTTGCACAAACATGGACATTGTCGTAATTTGCAAATGCATCTTTTGGGCCCAACATTATGAGTTCACATAAGTACATATAAGTCCTACATCCCTAAATTAGATTTAAAAAAACAAAAAAGAACAAAAAAACCCACCTGTTAAAATGTTCTTTTATCTACATGTTGTGTAAACAGGATAAAAATATAATGAACAGATAAAAATGTGTTTGTTAAAATATCCACATACGTATAAACTAAGACCTTAGACTGCCTTCAAAATCCTCTTGGCAATAAAATAAAAAATGGTGTCCTCTGCACATTGACTTATGACACAAATTTAGTAACGTTATCCTGCCGTGCAATACAGTACAGTTCATTTCATTTCAGTTCAATTAGGTTCGGTAGGGTTATTTGGGAATGAATTCTAAATTATTATTACCACTGAACTGTACTGTGCTGCTTAGTAGAAATTGGGCTTTAGAATGCACAATTATTCACCAAAAGCTCATTCGTTATAAGTTTTAGATTGCAGTCATTACAAAGCATGGAATTGAATCGAATGGCACTGATGAAGAATGATGTTTGTTCATCTGTATATAACCCTTCTCTTGTGTCCGTAGTGGCCCTGTTTGCATTTCTGGGCTTCATCCAAATGACCATCTGGGCAAAGGGCAAACACAAAACCTACACCCGCGAGTTTAAGGACTACCCCAACCTACGGATGCCAATCCTGCCTCTCATCCTATGAGGGAAAAAAAAAAACAGAGACCAAGAGAAAAAGACATAAAAGCAGTTGAGAGATGCAGTGGAGGCAAGAAAGACAGAACAGGGACTCCCAGAGCAACCTCTACCAACTTTTGATTGACATCCCAGCGGTTTCGTCTTCAACAGGAAGTTCAGCAATTGCCGCAGCTGGGTCCATCAAAACGCCCCGGCGGTCTCCCAGGAGCTGCCGCACAGGTTGACAGACAGCGAGGAAATGGCTGCAGGTGGTCCACAAAGCCACATGGCGCTTTTCAAAAGATGGAACTGAACACCCATGCATTCTGCAGCTTTACTTCGAGAAAACAGGGGAAACAGCTGCTCTGACAATGGACCTGTGTTACTTAGTGTGTGGCATTTATGTAGACTCTCTGGGTGGTGTAATCACTGAGAGAGAGAATAGAGACTAAGTGGATTTTGCATTTTTTGACTCGCATCCTGAAACTGAAACTGAAGAGCTTTGCTGTTGGAACTATATTTTTTTCAAAACTACAGTCTCTATTTTAGAATCATGGGGCATGAAATAATGTGGGAAAGGGGGAAATTAAGGTATTCTAACTTTTGAACAAAGCCCTCAGGACTTTTTTTATATGACATCCTGAATTAGAAAAATTGGTGAATTTTTACAAATCCTTACAATATAATGAAAAAATACATAGAACTTTAAAACTTTGTGTGTGTGTGTGTGTGTGTGTGTGTGTGTGTGTGTGTGTGTGTGTGTGTGTGTGTGTGTGTGTGTGTGTGTGTGTGTGTGTGTGTGTGTGTGTGTGTGTGTGTGTGTGTGTGTGTGTGTGTGTGTGTGTGAAGGGTTTGTGTGTGAAGCGCTTTTACCAGTGGTATCAGGCATTTTCCCTTTAATAAACCTCACCCAGCTACAGAGGACCGTAAAAGAAATGTCACCTATGCCACCATCTGAGGTTACTTGACAGCTTAGCAGGTACAGTACACCACTTGTGACCTTATGTACGTTAAAAGTTAGATCGACACTGCACTGCACCATTTCTGGAAATCAGCTACTTTTCCACCTCCCCCTTGACTTAAATAATTGAGTTTCACCCTTCTACTGTTCTTATTTATTATTCTATATTACACTATATGCTAGCTTGAAGGTAGAATTTTCATTGCAAGACTCTGAGAATGGCTTGAGGTGCGGGAGAATGGTAAAAGTCAACCATTTAACTCAAGGGCAGGTGTGGAATGATCTGATTTCCACAGATGTTGTCGTGTCGTTTTAAAGGCACACTTTTGCAACATTTGCAGGGTTAGGAGATGTTCTGCTTTGGTCTATAAATGGTTGAATCACATTATTATTAGAAATGTACAGGATCCAAGATCCGGTTCCGGATCCGGCAGGATAATAGGGTATTTTCAGACTATCCGGATCCGGTTCCAGGATCCAGGATCGGGTAGCCGAGGCTTTTAAGTCAAAATAGTTTGAGCCAACGTAATAAAAAGGGCCCACATGTGTGAGTAGGCTATGTGTTTCAGCCCTTTCGTAGGATCCGGTATCCGGTTCCGGATCCGGCAGGATCTTAATCAGTGGATCCGGTATCCGGCAGGATCCTAAAAATCAGGATCCGGTGCATCTCTAATTATTATATAGTGAATGACTGTTGTTTGTTGTTTGATAGCTTGTGCGAAATCAACACTCATGCGCTCACAAGTGCCAGCTACTGAACATTCAAACATTCAACCCTCTGCTCAAATTAAAACACCTGGTACCAAAAGTAGCAGAGTGTTCCTTTCAAGAAAGATACATCAGGGTCAGGCTTAGAGATGCATAATATTGTTACCAACTTTTTTTAGACCACTGAAAATGGCAAATGGGTTTGTATTGTATATAGTATGTGTGTTTTAATATTCACATAAGACAGTAAGTAATTACAGTTTTCATGAAAAATAAAAGACTTGAATCAATCAATTTCTTTTATGGAATCGTTTTCATCATCATCAGATATGCCCGGTGGGACAGTCCAGGGGAAATAACGTCCTGATCAAGCAATGTTGTGCAATGAAAAGCCTTTTCTACTGTTTCATCAAGTATTCAGAGGCATAGAAAATAACACCTCCTTGGCAAGAGCAGTCTCAATACAATAAAACTATTGCACTATTCAAATTCTCTTCATCAAAAAGCGCATTGGTAGAAAAAAAAACAAGTTGATTGATTTCAATAAAGTGCTAATCAGCAAAGCTATACACGAGCGTCTGACTCATTTGCTTTCTTGCACTCATGGGTCTCTCTCTCTCTCTCTGTCTCTGTCTCGCAGCTTACACACTTGCTAGGCTAATCCAAACACAACCCATCTCAACCCGACCCAACTGTGCAGACAGAGAGATCAGAGACATATCCTTGGCATGAGCAGTTCAAAGCAATCTTAGAAGTCTGTGGTGTGGTGCGGTGCGGCGCAACGCAACACACACTAGAGTACGCAAGTCTCGCAATGGGACAGTCTTTGAGAAATTGTCTTGTCTCAGAAACTCCTCTACAAAAGGGATGTGCCCACACATCCCACTCATTTGCACTTATTGTCTACATTGTGCATAGTAGGTGTGAGTTAAAAAGTTCAGTTTCCTACATAGAGCACTGGATAGTAGCCAGGCCACACCCTCCTAGTGATGCAACACATTTGACGTTGCTTCTATTCAGGCCAAGAGCAATGTAAATATCGTTTCTGATCTCCCGAAAAATCGGGAACTCCACCCACTTTGCAGGAAAACAATCAATCAGCAGCAAACCTAGGGAGGCGGGTGGACCATGCCGTTTGGGAAATGTTCATTGTTATGCTATTGGTCAGACCAAGTCTCGAACAGATTAGAAAGTCGATGATTATCAGGCTACTGGATAGTGAACACGTGAAGATTCTGGATTCAGACAGGGCTTGAAGCAACTGAAGCAGCAGAACCAGCAGCAGCAGCAGCACCAACAGTAGAGGAGGGAAAGGAAGTGTAATGTCAGAGGATAAGGGGAGCTCGCAGGTCCAGATGTCCTCTCTGAGTCAGAGAGCAGGCCTTTGCCTTTGCCGTTGCCTCTGCCTCCCCTCCAGGCCCCGGCTCTCGGTCTCCCCTCGGCTGGGCTGCGCTCCTCAGTTCTTGGCTCTGACCGGCAAGACCTTGAACTCGCGCCTGGCCCCCGCGGCCCTCGGGTGGAGGACCATGGAGTGCTCCTCCCTGCACTGCAGCTTGGCAAAGTTCACAAACACCTGCAGCGGCGGGACGGGGATGGGGACAAGAGCAGCAAACAACAAAGAGAGAAAAGAGGAGACAGATGAAACTGGGGAGGCGCTTTGAGCCAAAATGTCTGACCTTATCTTTTGAACAGTGAACGTGTGCGTGTGTGTGTGTGGGGGGGGGGGGGTTAAGAGAGAGACAGAGCGAGAGAGAGAGTATACGTGTGTGTGTGTGTGTGTGTGTGTGTGTGTGCATGCATGTGTGTCTAAGGATGTCGTAGAAGTCATAAGATGGCATTAAGCTCGCTAGGCTGAGGCTGACACAGGGTAAAAGTCTCTCCCTTTTCAACGCTTGACTTCTGCACTTCTGCAGTCAGGAATAAAATGCTAGACAAAAGGGCCTCAAGAGATGATATAATTAGTCTCTCTCTCTCTCGCTTACTTTCTCTCTCTCTCACTGTCTTTCTCTCTTTCTCTCTCTCTCTCACTGTCTTTCTATCTATCTCTCTCTCTCTCTCTCTCTCTCTCTCTCTCTCTGTCTCGTTCTCTTCCACTCGCTTTCTTTCTCTCTCTCTCTCTCTCTCTCTCTCTCTCTCTCTCTCTCTCTCTCTCTCTCTCTCTCCTCAGCGTTCTCCTTAGTTCTCTTTAGAGCTAGTGTGTGCCTCAAGCACATTATCACTGTATCTGTTAACGGCACTTTCCTTATAAAAATAGCGCAAACACAATGGTGCTAAATTGCTGTAGGTAATTGCTTTTAAATGAAGGAGTGACAAGAGGAGTGTTTGTGTGTGTGTGTGTGTGTGTGTGTGTGTGTGTGTGTGTGTGTGTGTGTGTGTGTGTGTGTGTGTGTGTGTGTGTGTGTGTGTGTGTGTGTGTGTGTGTGTGTGTGTGTGTGTGTGTGTGTGGGGGGGGGGTGTTCTGTTGGCTCTCATGACATGACAGTCAGATTATTCCAAACAATGCTCCGTCCCATCTCAGACAGACACAAGACGCTCGTCTCCACATTTAGCGACTGTTGATTTAATGACAGCCACTTCAAGGCTGCAAAAAAATTAAGCGGAAAGAATGACACCCTGATCTCAGCAGGAGGTCGCGGTAATACGCACCGCTGAAAATACAACAGCCACCTGCCTCCCTTATGACACAGACAGAAAAATAAGGAAGGTGACATCTGTCACTGGAAAAGAAACGCTAGCTTGGAATGGAATTTTAAAAACTAGTGATAATTTCGGCATCTGCTCATGATTGGAGATAACAGAAGACTCTGCAGTGCAGGTGGTTCAATGATGTTACATACGTGTAACGTAACAGAATGCACTTAGAAAACTGGCCTAGGAGGTTGTAGAATGCTCATTGTAAGGAAAGGTCTCCCTCGGGGGGTATTAACATCAGGGGGTATTAACATCAGATGTTCAGAACTTTTCCAAAGTTCAGCCTCCAGAGGACTGACCAATCCCACACCCTGCCCCCTTTTAGAACATCTCAATTCATCCAGACAGAGCCCCGAGACACCGTCAGTCAACCATAGTTTTTTTTAGAGGGGGCAATAATTGGGCTCTATTTCTTGAGGCTTACCCCCCTGGGCACTATTTTGGCGTTGTAGAGCAGAGGTGGTAATCCTGGTTTTAGAAAGTGAAAAGCTTGCCACATTTTGTTTCTAACACAGGGGACTTTTCAGAGAGGCAAGTTTGTTTCCTTTTTGAATGTGTGACTGACATGTTGTTGAGGAGCTGTGTGTTGTACTGTACTTGGAATAGTCCTGACAAAGTTTTCACTTTCTGAGCCTGTGATTGACACCTCTGTGTTGCGGTGCATAGGCAGAGTGGGAGTGGTCTCGACTGGGCTGATCCTGACAAGGGTTTGACTTTCTCAACCTGTCATTGACTTTCTACTGTAGTAGGGCAGGGCATACAGGGGTGAGTTTCTCAAAAGAGAAGTTGTTAGCCTGTTAGCAACTTTGGTAGTTGCCAATGGAAAAATGCATTGAAAACAACAAAGTAGCTAATTTAGTAAGCAACTTCGGTTTTGAGAAATTCACCCCAGTATTTTGGCAGTGAACTCCACTGATCTAAGGTGGTCTGTGAGATGGAGATACTCTGACAAGATTTTCTGACAATTTGGTCTGAACTTCTTATTGAAACCTAAACCTGATTTAGGGCAATGGATAGTGGGTAAATGGCCATGCATGGTATAGGGTGGTCTAGGACCTCTGTGCATTTAGTAAGGAAGCAAAGGCAGTGGGCAGTGGTCTTACCTAGCCTTTGGTGGTCTGTGAGATGGAGTAGCATTGAAAAAGCTTTCATTTCTACACCCAGAATTGAAACCTCTGCCATGGGGCAGTGGTCCCACCTGCTCTAGGGTAGTCAGAGAGACTGTGTAGCAGGACTACATTTTGGAGGCAGTACCAAGTGAGGGGAGGAGACTGGCAGTGCCTCCACCTGCTCTGTGAGAGAGCAGTCCTGATGTGATTGGTCAATTTCAGAACCTGTGCTTGAATCTGTAGTAGGTCAACAGTGGCCTCACCTGGTGATGCGTGAGACAGAGTAGCACTACTCTCAGGGTTTTAACCTCCCGAAGTTGTGATCGACACCTCTAATGTACAGTGGGGCAGTGCAGGACCAAGGCCCAGTGTCACCTGCTCTATTGTAGTCTGCGAGATGGAGAACTACGGACAAGGTTTTCAAATTGTAAGGGAGTAGCTGTGTCCTGACCTGATCTAAGGTAGTCGGAGAGACGGAGTAAAACCTAACTCCCTGATAACTTTCTCGGTCATCTGGCAGTGTAGGGACAAGGCTCTGAGAGACACAGTAGTCCTCGATTGCTACTGTGTGTGTGTGTGTGTGTTTGTGTGTGTGCGTGCGTGCGTGCGACTACCTGTTCTAGGGTGGTCTGAGAGACACAGTAGTCCTGTGTGTGTGTGTGTGTGTGTGTGTGTGTGTGTGTGTGTGTGTGTGTGTGTTTGTTTGTGTGTGTGTTTGTGTGTGTGTGTTTGCGTACGTGCGTGTCAGTGTGTGTGTGTGCGCGCATCATTACTTGGTCAAGAGTGGTCTGAGAGTCGGAGTAGTCCTCGATGTGTGTGTGTGTGTGTGTGTGCGTGCGTGCGTGCGCGCGTGACTACCTGGTCCAGAGCGGTCTGAGAGACGGAGTAGTCCTCGATGTATGTGTGTGTGTGTGTGTGTGTGTGTGTGTGTGTGTGTGTGTGTGTGTGTGTGTGTGTGTGTGCGCTTGCGTGCGTGTGCGCGCGTGTGTGCGTGCGTGCGTGTGCGCGTGACTACCTGGTCCAGAGCGGTCTGAGAGACGGAGTAGTCCTCGATGTATGTGTGTGTGTGTGTGTGTGTGTGTGTGTGTGTGCGTGCGTGCGTGCATGTGCCTGACTACCTGGTCCAGAGTGGTCTGGGAGACGGAGTAGTCCTCGATGTGTAGCCGCTCCTTGTTGGCCAGCATGAGCTGGAAGATGCGTGCAAGGGAGGAGGTGGCGATCTCGTACTGCAGCGTGTTGTAGTGCTTCTCCTTCTGCACGCAGCCCGGGAACGTGCTCTCCATGAAGGCCTCGGCCAGGTTCAGGTTGGGACGCACGCCCTCCTTGGCCGCCCGGATCTTCATGGTCACCACGTAGCCGTCACCAAATCTGATGGAAAGAGAGCAAACAGCACACACACGCACGCACGCACGCACGCACGCACGCACGCACGCGCACACACACACACACACACACACACACACACACACACACACACACACACAATGACAAGCAGTGAGATGGCAGGTCATCTGCGCAACCAACCAAGCAGCCCATTTGCCCTACAAACCTGGGGTGCATTTCTCGAAACCATAGTTGCTGACTATGTAAGCTACTTTGTTGTTTGCAATGCAATTTCTCATTGACAACTACCCAAGATGCTAACTGGCCAACAACTAAGCTTTCGAGAAACAGGTCATCTGCGCAACCTGTCTGTCACCAAACCTCACAAATAACAAACAGCTCATTTGCCCTGCAAACCCGGGGTGCGTTTCTCGAAAGCGAAGTTGTTAGCCAGTTAGCAACTTGAGTAGCTGTCGATGGGGAATTGCATTGCAAACATCAAAGTAGCTAACGTAGAAACGATGGTTTCAAGAAATGCACCCCAGGTCACCAAATCTTACAGGAAGAGAGTAACATGCACATCAAGAGGCAATTACATAGCAGGTCTTCTGCCCAACAAACCTGCCATCAAATGTTACAAGAAAGAGAGGGACATGCACAACAAAAAGCAGGTCAGGGCTCCCCCAGCAATTTATGGCTAAGGTGACAACCACGAGAATAACCACCTACAACCTTGACTAGATCCCCAGAAAAGACGAAGAAAATTGTACTGTGACTGTAACAGTGTTAATTTTGTCAGCTTTCTTAAATTTAGTCGTAGTCTTAGTCACAATGACGAAAATCAATTTTAGTCTTAGTTATATTTTAGTCATTGCCTTCCCAATTTAGTCTTAGTCTTCGTCTAAATGACGAAAATCAATTTTAGTCTTAGTCAATTTTTAGTCATTTTAGTCAACAATGTACATAATAGAACTTCTCTACACACTGCGTCTCTTTTTAACATATGTCATTGACTGTACAGAATAAACCTTCTCCGCACACTGCTTCTCTTTTTAACATACATCACACTGTACAGAATAAAACTTCTTCACACACTGGTTCTATTTTTCTCTATTTTATTTAACGCCATTGTTAATTTCGTCATCTTTTTAAAATTTAGTCTTAGTCTTAGTCACAATGACGAAAATCAGTTTTAGTCTTAGTCATATTTTAGTCATTGCCATCCAAATTTAGTCTTAGTCTTAGTCTAAATGACGAAAATCAAAAAAGGGCATTGACGAAATATTTTAGTCATAGTCATGGTTGACGAAATTAACACTGGACTGTAATTTCTAAAGTGGATTTATCAAGACATTGTACAAGCTCTTTTTGGAGGTTTTCATATATTAAAAATGAAACAACATGCCCTTTCCAGCAATAATGTCTATGACACCAGTTTACCCACCTACCCCCCCCCCCCCCCATGTGTCAGCTGACAGATACTCTTGTTGTTGTTGCTGTTTAAACGTAATAACTTGCCTTGCATATCAGAAGCAGTTAGATATCAGTTCTGCCCAGTTATTCCAAAAGGTTACTATATAGCTGTCACTCAACTCTAAAAAAGAGCAACAAACATCATGCTCTACTACTGTTGCAATGCGTAGTCATGTGTCAGAACACAGCCCTAGGCCATGTCAAATAACTGTGCCCCAGGGAAGCACTGAAATGCATCTTACGGTAGTTTTTAAGCCTACAGTGAAGAGTGATTCAGGACAGAGGAAGACGTTCTGTCATACAAAGTCAAAGGCAGTACTTGGAAATTAACTTCAGCTTGAGAAAAAATATTATGCATCCTACTATGAGACTACTTATAGCAACAATGTGTTTATTCTGGCAATATGTCAACTTAAAATGCATTTCAGTGTTTTGAGTGCACAGGGCAGATCTGCACTATATGGCAATGTGTAATTCAGTGAATGTAACCACTTGAGAGTTAACAGCTTAATGATCAAATCATTACTGTTGATGATCCTTTTTTACAGGAGCATTATGTCATTACAGTATAAAAGGGGAACACAATTACCGCTATATACTATACTAATATGCCATTTATGTCCATTTTGTTGGTTCTCGTCTTGACACTGTGGCTGTAATGTGCCTGGCATAGCCATCATTAACCAATTACACATTATGGCGGTATAATGATGTTCACCGCACTGCTGGGATGTTGAAAAATGGCTCTACTCTAATCCTAGTCATTTGGGCTGCACTGTACATTGTATGCTGCAGAAGTATGAAAACAGTTGCTTCTGACAACAGCTCTAAATAGGTTTCTGCATCATAAGGCAGCATCTAAGACAGTAAGTAGGCTTAATAATAATATTTATAATAATAATAATAATAATAGGCTTTAGATCAGGTTCGAAGCCCATCCTTGCACTGCATATCTCCATCCATGGCTGAGGTGCCCTTGAACAAGACAACCAACCCCACATTGCTCCAGGGACTGTAACCACTACCCTGTACTAAAAAAACTTGTAAGCCACTTTGGATAAAAGTAATGTAATGAAGCTAAGTCATGTAATGAAAGCTAAGTCAGCTTAGTAAAGTAATTAAATCATCTAATGGAGTACACCTACTTGTACTTGAGGTGCTGGATGGTGCCCAGACACTTGAAGGTTCCATTGACCATGATGGCCAGACGAGTGCAGAGGGCCTCACACTCCTCCATGCTGCAAGAAGAGGACATTTTGTTATTTCAAGACAGAGCTCCAGGGGGGTCGTAAAGGCAGCAGAGAACATTGTCGGCTGCCCTCTTACCTCTCTGCAGGGCCTTTACAGCACCCGCTGCCTACTGTAGAAAAGGCCAAGTCTATTCTAAAAGACACCTCACACTCAGGCCACAACCTGTTGGAACTGTTGCCATCTGGCAGTAGATATAATAGTCCAGAAAGCGCTTTTACCCAGCCAACATTACTGCTTTAAATTAAGCTACCAAATCTTATGGTTCATTCTTTTGAAACTCGGTTGTCGGAAACTCCGGCTTACGCTTCGGGAAAGTGGAATAGAAAGGGTACATGTAGGCTACCCAAATCGGGGTTCCGAAACACAAACTCAG
Source organism: Engraulis encrasicolus (assembly GCF_034702125.1). Classification (NCBI taxonomy): domain Eukaryota; kingdom Metazoa; phylum Chordata; class Actinopteri; order Clupeiformes; family Engraulidae; genus Engraulis; species Engraulis encrasicolus. The sequence continues at coordinate 23,419,750 of NC_085865.1, read as the reverse complement.
AGCAGCTCGGTGTACTCTGAGTTTGTTTAATGTTGGTGTCTTCAGACATGTGTAATGTCCACAACTGTTGCAATAGAACGCATTTACAATCGTTGGCGGGAGAATAAACTCGGGTCAACTGACAGCCGAGTTTCAAAAGAATGAGCCAATGGTTTTAGCATACAGCATTGATATGGATGTGTATGGCTGTGACAGTATGTGTGGGTGGGTGTGTGAGGTTTGTGAAGTACTGTATACTTGGGTGTGTGGCTGTGTGTGATTGGACTACATCGTTATGTGTGTGAGAAAAATAGCACTTTTCTAGAAAGTACTTTCCTAACTTTTCAATTTAATAATTCATTGCTTCAATGAACAAGGAATACTCAATTTCGTCGTACCAGTTACAATGATAAATAATAAAGATATTCTATAGACATTCACTAGAAATTGTCATCATTGCTTCTTTTAGTTTTAATTTTCACAAAAGTAGATGCATTGCAGAGATATGTACAACGAATGTAAGTGTGTTTGAGTGCTAAATAGTTGTTGCGGTGATAATTCAACACTTGAGAGGAAGACAAGAAGAGGGTTAAATTCTGTGCTCCAAGAGTTGAATTAACACAACAAAATGTATTCTGTGTGTGTGTGTCTGTCTGTATGTGTGCGTGTGTGCCAATGCGTTTACGTGTGTGTGCGCCCATGCGTGTGAGTGTGTGTGAGCCCATGCGTGTGTGTGTGCGCCCATGCGTGGGATTGTGTGCGTGTATTTCTTCACCCATGATGGGTGTTTACCTATGTGAGGTGAAAACCACAACCTGTCCCTCTTGAATGACGCTCATGAGGGAGAGATATGTATACGTGTGTGTGTGTGTGTGTGTGTGTGTGTGTGTGTGTGTGTGTGTGTGTGTGTGTGTGTGTGTGTGTGTGTGTGTGTGTGTGTGTGTGTGTGTGTGTGTACCTGTGTGAAGTGAGTACCACGGCGCGTCCGTCCTGGATGACACTCATGATGGAGTTCCAGAGGAAGCGGCGGGAGTGGGGATCCATACCTGTAGTGGGCTCATCCTGGCACGCGCACACACACACACACACACACACACACACACACACGCACACACGCACACACGCACACACGCACACACGCACACACACGCACACACACGCACGCACGCACACACACCATGACAAAAGACAAATTGACGAGAGGAAGTCACCTAGCACGTCCATACATTATACATTATTCTCTCCCTCTCCCTCTACTAGAGACTCTCCCTCTGCTATCCCAGTTGATGAGCTCCCTGGGGATCCATGACAGGCATTAGTGGAGCTCTTGGACATCACATGTCATGGTGCCATGGATGATTGATTAGGGAGTTAGACTGTAGATCAAAGGTTTTGCAGGTTCAATCCACACCCTTATCAATCCCTTCCTTCCTCCATGGCTCCAATGCCCTTGAGCAAGGCACCCCCATCCCCACACTGCTCCAGAGACTAAAACCAAATACCCGGTCATATCTGTTAGCCGCTTTGGAGAAAAGCGTCAGCTAAGTGTCATGTACTGTAATATAAAAACTCTTCACAGAGCCATGGCGGATTTGTCACTGCTGGACAAGCCTGGGCCCACCCGTACCACATGGGATGCTACACAACCATCTACAAGATTCTACAGCTTCTACAACTAGCAGGCAAACCATCTACAAGATTTCAAATTCTCTCGAGAAAGGGACCCACATAATGTTGAGCATTTCCAATGGCTCAATGGGGTGCCATGTTGTGTAGGCAATGACACACCAGCTGAGTTAACAGGTGAATGAAGGAATGGGTGGTCTGATCAATTGTGGCTTCAAGCAGACCATACAGTCTGCAAAGGTCACACAAGGGCCCCTAACGCCAATAGGGGAGGGCCCCGGGGCAAATGCCCTGCTAACACCCCCTTTACAGCTTTGCCCCCTAAATGTGCTATACAAATACACTGTGTGCAGAATTATTAGGCAAACGTGTTTTTTGACCATATTGTCCATTTTATGCATATTTCCCGCCACCAACCTCTATGGACATGAACACATATTGGATTTAAGCATTCCAGGTCATGCATATTTGTACATTAAGAGATGGCATGATCGAAGGAGCCCAATACCCTATATCAGGTGTGCATAATTATTAGGCAACTTTGTTTTACTATGGGAAATTAGGCTACAAAAGAGATCTAACAAACTCTGAAAAGTCTATAAACAATTTTGAAGTCTTCTAGAGGGATGTGGCTGTCTTGAAATTGGCAAGACGTTGGTCACGTTAGCGCAGAAGTATACATAACAAACATACATACATGTGCCTAATAATTCTGCACACAGTGTAATATAATAACTATGATTAGCATCATTATCTTCATGAGCATTTTAAAGGGGACTGCGGAGGAAAAGAAAGAAACACATACTAAATTGAATGCCTCTGAATGGAAACTGTGTTACTTTGCCAAACTGTTGGAAGCACTACTACAAATGAAACCAGTTATGATTATGATTACTATTGCTATCATGAACACTTCAAACGGGGCAGAGGGCAGCAAGGAGATCATCTGAATAGAACTTAATGGAGTTTGGAGTGGAAGCGGATTGTGCTGATTGGTCCTCACCAGTAGCAGCAGGGCTGGGCAGCCAATCATAGCGATGGCTGTGGAGAGTTTGCGCTTGTTCCCCCCGCTGTATGTGCCAGCGCTGTAGTTGGCGTACTGGGACAAACCCAGCTTCTGAATGGCCCATTCAGCCACCTGGATACATGGGGAGAGAGAGAGAGAGAGAGAGAGAGAGAGAGAGAGAGAGAGAGAGAGAGAGAGAGAGAGAGAGAGAGAGAGAGAGAGAGAGAGAGAGAGAGAGAGAGAGAGAGAGACAGAGAGAGACAGCGACAGACAGGCAGACATACACACAAACATAAGGAGATACAGACAGACAGACACAGTGTGTGTTTTAATATAAAAGCAGTAGAGAGAGAGAGAGAGAGAGAGAGAGAGAGAGAGAGAGAGAGAGAGAGAGAGAGAGAGAGAGAGAGAGAGAGAGAGAGAGAGAGAGAGAGAGAGAGAGAGAGAGAGAGAGAGAGAGAGAGAGAGAGAGAGTCAGGCAGGCAGACACACAGACATGCAGAGATACAGACAGACATGCACAGTGTGCGTTTCAATATAAAAGCAATAAACGGTGTGCCACTGAGAGCATCTGACAAAGTAATCAACCCTTTAAAATGCAAAACAGTCTAATCAAATATGCAAAAAGAGAGTCCCATGATTAAAAAGTGAAAAACAAAGCAATCCAAACAAAGGCACACAGAGATAAATAGTCAATTGTACGTAAACACCAACCCTGCTAATCTCAGACTCTGGGACCCCTCTGAGGCGAGCGTAGAGGTGCAGATGTTCTCTCCCAGTCAGCAGGTCATCGATGGCATCGAACTGAGGACAGTAGCCCATGTTCTGATGCACATCCAGGATGTTGGTCAGGATGCTGTGGACAGATTTAACTGATTAGTGACACTTCACCTGTTCAGACACGGGACCTATACTGAGAAGCTGGTTCAGGAGTAAACCAGGTTAAGCTAAGTTAAGTTAAGTGGTAAATCATGTAATACGAGATGAATTATTACTTAAAGGGGTATGCCACTATTTTGGGGCTTAATACAGTTAAAATCGTTCGCTGGGGTTTATAAAGGTGGTAAAGTGTCTTATTTTTCATGTGAAGCGTTGTCTTGCTTTAAGATAAGTTAAAAGAGGGAATATGTTGCTAAGCTAGTGAAAGTCAATGCATCCATGTAGCATTGCTACATGCTACACGGATCCATTGACTTTCACTAGCTTAGCGACATGCTCCCTCTTTTAACTTGTCTTAAAACAAGACAACGGCTTACATGACAAATAAGACACTTTACCGCCTATATAAACCCTGGGCAACGATTTTAACTGTATTAAGCCCCAAAATAGTGGCATACCCCTTTAAATTAACCTGGTTTACACCTGAACCAGCTTCTTAGTATAGGCCCACAGCGTTATAAATTTGCTGTTATCAGAATGGCAATGATCAAGTCGTAGTGTATCGCTAAAGGCCTGGTGTTACGTCACAGTAGTGTAGTACTATGGTAATTAACGTTTCAGTGACAATTGGGAGGGAAAGTGGAAAACAGCGATCCTAGCGGTTACGTTCCAAACACCAGGGTGATCCTATTGAAACTCCCATAGACAAGTTTTTAAAAAAATCCCACAAAGATATGACTTGGAACTATAACACCAGACACATTTTTCAGCGTACACAATAGCATGAACTACTACCTGTGAAAATCTTAAGTAATTTTTTGCCCTTTTAAGAAAAATAGAAATTGTGCCAATCTGGTCGGAAACGGACTACAGCTCCCAGCTTGCTGTGCTTCGCGCCTCGTTGACAACACAGAGAAACAAATGAACGCGAACGAACGCAAGTTCTTCGCATATCTTCACATTCTTGTAATCCTATGAGTTCCACATTGTCTTCTTATTACACATATATACACGCGATCATTTTGGTATGGTTTTAAATTCTCTAGTAGATATGATGGCTTCTGTGGTGACGAGTAACCACCTCTCTGGCTCATGTTTGGCTATGCTAATTTGGCTATGCTAATTACATGGAGTAAACAAGCCACACATGCCAGTCAGTGTAGTTCTATATTAGCTTTTTAAAGAATATTAAAATCAGCTCAGATCAGTGAAAAAACGAACATTTTACCACCTGATTCGATAAAACGGGCCAACATGCCCATAATATGACTGCCACTACTTCTACTTCGTCGTCAGGGCCGAGATGTAATTTTTCAAAGAAAAAAAACATTCATTTGTTGCAGGGGGTTGGAACGTTGCCAGCAGGGGGCGATGAGATTACTTTCCCTCCCTATTAGTGCCACTGGTGGGACGCTGTGCATTATGGGGCTACATAATAAACAACAACGAAAAGGTATTAGGTAAACAAACAAACCATCAGATCTCTTTTGTCTTGAAGATTTACTTAAACAATTACGATCACCTCCTTGTGTTACTGGCATTCCCCCAAGAATTCTCAATTTCACCTACAACTCCTCTCACCTGTGTCCTGTGACGGCAGCTTCACCTGATGTGACCTCGATGTCTCCTGTCAGCATTTTAAAGGTAGTGGTCTTCCCGGCTCCATTCACCCCCAGCAGTCCAAAGCACTGAATGACAAAGCGAATAAGGGAAATGGGATACAAAGTGTTACAGCTGCTTGTGTTTGGCTATGTGTTCCTGTCCCTCTCCTGCTTCCCTCCTGCGACTGGTTGATTGACAACTCCAACAACACTATAAGCACTCAAAATTCCTGCCGCTCATCCGAGGCTTTCTTGTGGGGACTACTGACTGTTTGTCTCTCCAGCCATGGGACTGAGTTATGTTGATATTGTTTGGACTTTCTGTTGGTTTATGATTTCTCATTTAGCCTTCATTAGTAATATCCCACAGGCTGGGTTGCTTTTAAGAAGCTGTTTCCTATCATTTTAAGTCCAGGCTCGCTTTGTTGTTATCCCTTTAATTCCCATGAATGTGTTGGGGTGTAACAAAACAGACAGACAGACAGACAGACAGACAGACAGACAGACAGACAGACATGCAGACAGACAGATATGCAGACAGGCAGATATGCAGACAGACAGATATGCAGACAGACAGGCTGGCAGGCAGGCAGGCATGTAGGCCCGTGGCAGACCCAATACAGACTGGTAGACAGACAGACATAATCGGTCTCCACTGGCAGCCTCATTTGTGACCCTTCTCCCAGCCTGCCTGCTTGTTTGCGTCTGTGTACATTATAACTGTTACCTTGCTGTAGGACCTGTATGTCTGCTATGACTAGCTATCTGGAAGTGCCAAATAAACAGATTCATGTGCCCAGAATAATAATAATAAACCAACCACGCCTCAATCCTCAAGCCCCAGGATTCTGCAGACGCTTAATTAGTCCTCGTGTTGTGTTTGTGCTGCATATTTGAGTCTGGAATCATGAGTTAGTGGCACTGGACCCATTTTTGCTGGATGGACTACAGCAGTTAGCAGCAGGCATGGGCTACCCAAAAACTCAAGGGTATCAAGATGGATTTTTATTGCTGCAATTTTGTTAGTCTGGGAACTTTAGTTTGTTTATGTTCCCTAATTTCCTTCAGGATATTTAAAGTTACCCTTTAAACCCTGAATATGATTAAAAGTGGATGAAAACTTTTACAATTTTAGAAAGGTTCAAACAATAACTTGATGCCTCTAATTGTCACCAGAAACATGCATGCCCTGGGATTATGTATTTCTTTTTTAAAGTATGGTGGATGAGCAACCAAATTAAATGTAATATTATAGTGTACGTATAACATGAATGATATCCATAACTCTTTTATTATTTTGGCAGCAATGCAAGGTTCTGTTACTATTAACACGAAGTGCAGACTGTGTACACTGTGGGTGAACTTTCTGTGTTTGGTGATATATTATATATATAGGGGGTATGAATGCAAAGTTGCCTGTGCTGGTACTTAACACACCCATGACCAATAAACCCTTTGAGCTGCACAATGTTTGATTAATAAATGGTCACAGTCACAGTCACACACACACACACACACAAACACACACACACACACACACACACACACACACACACACACACACACACACACACACACACACACACACACACACACACACACACACACACACACACACACACACACACACACACACACACACACACACACACACAGTCACGCACCCACACGCACACAAGCATCTTACCTCTCCAGGCGACACACCCACGCATATCCGGTCCACCGCTGGTGTATTGCGGCCTGTGTATAGCTACATCAAAAGGGCCAATGCATAGGATTAGAATGAATAAAACACACATAGATAGCACACTGAAGATAAAAAAGAATAAAGTATAGGACAGTGCATCAGAGACAGAGAGGGATACAGAGACATGAGAGGGGGGGGGGGGCAGAGGGAAAGAAAAGACAAGAGAGAGACAGACAGGAAGACAGACAGAAAGACAGACATCAGACGGACGGACAAACAGATAGACACAGGGAGGGAGGGAGATTGAGGGAGAGGAAAAGGGACACAGAACACCACTTGGGGCAGGGTATAACACAAAAAACATAGTTACTGTAGATCATGCATGCCGACGTACCTTAGTCAGGTCTTTGATCTGCAGGATGTCACAGCTGCTGTTCTCCATGTGGAGGCGCTCTCTCTCCTTGGCCACATCCACATCCTCCTCTGACAGTGGGGGCAGACTGCAGTCTGCCATCCTGATTGTCAAATGAAATCAATCAATCAATCAATCAATCAATCAATCAATCAATCAAAAAAAAAAAATCAATCCAGATAAAGGTAAGGTGTTACAGTAACATAAACAACTGTTACAAGCTGAAATGGCTGTATGCATATTATAATGGCTCTATGCATATTGTATGCTCATTTACTACATAGGCCTGCATGTACTTTAAGTACAGGGTATTTGTTATAGTCCCTGGAGCAGTGTGGGCTTGCCTTGATCAAACCATGGAGTGATAGGGAGTAGAAGGGTGAGTAGAAGGGCATTCGAACCTGCAACCCTCTGATCTAAAGCCCATCTCCTTAACCACTAAGCCTGTCGGCTGCCCCAACATTTGGCAGTGCCCCACTGTCAGACTCACCACTGTGTGAGGAAGAAGCGGTACTGGATGAGGATGTTGAAGGCGAAGTAGATGAAGCCCTCGGCGGCCATGAAGGCCATCTTCCGGCCCAGGAAGTCCCAGTGAAAAGGGTCTAGCTGAAAGTCCTCGCCTGGAGAAGTATAGGGGGGACACAGCACAGGCAGGTCATCACCAAGTGCTCATCTGTTACTTAAAGAGACACTGTGTGAGAATGTTAGTTGTTTATTTCCAGAATTCATGCTGCCCATTCACTAATGTTACCTTTTTCATGAACACTTACCACCACCATCAAATTCTAAGTATTCATTATGACTGGAAAAATTGCACTTTTCATACATGAAAAGGGGGATCTTCTCCATGGTCCGCCATTTTGAATTTCCAAAAATAGCCATTTTTAGCTGCAAAAATGACTGTACTTGAACCACACTCGAAAATATTTGTTCATTACTTATTTAACTTTCATGTAAAGATCAAATAGGCAGCCCATTTTCAAGGACCAGCATA
>NC_085865.1:23371566-23406566 GCF_034702125.1 Engraulis encrasicolus | reverse complement strand
CACTGTGAGGTTGGTGTGATGTGTACATACTGCCGTGCTGTCAAACAGGTCGAGGATGAAGGTGATGGCACTGCTGTTGAGGCCGATGAAGAGATTGATACTCGACAGGGAGACGTACGCTGTGCTCGGGATGCTGAACACGTACGACAACGGGTACATCATGGGCGTCACAGACCAACTAGAGAGAGAAAGAGAGAGAGAGAGAGCAAGAGAGAGAGAGGGAGAGAGAGAGAGAGAGAGAGCAAAACAGAGAGAGAGAGAGAGAGAGAGAGAGAGAGAGAGAGAGAGAGAGAGAGAGAGAGAGAGAGAGAGAGAGAGAGAGAGCAAGACGGAGAGAGAGGGAAAGAGAGAGAGAGAGAGAGAGACAGAGAGAGAGAGGAATGGGAAATAGATAAGAGAGAAATAGACAGACCAGGAAAGGAGAGATAGAGAGAGAGACAGACAGACAGACAGACAGACAGACAGACAGAGAGGCAGAGAGACAGAGAACAAGACAGATAAAATAGGCTTGTTAAGGATTAACAGACCATTGTTGCAGAATATAAGTACCAGTGTGATTACCGCAGCCGATGAACCAGCACATGTTTTTGACAGCAGCAAGAGATGGATTATATGCACTTTATGCTCACCACAAAGACTAGGCACTATTAAAATGTTATTTAACGCAAGCTGCAGGGAGAATGATTTAATGGCATTTAAATAATTCCAACCATTAACTGTTCAGTTGTAGCCCTATGGCTCTGCCTTACTGACTATTTCACATTCTAGAATATTATTGGGACTTGACTGACACTGGCTACGTTTACATAAGATATTTAATTAACTCACTTTAATTCTGAATAAAACTTAATTCCGCTGTGAAAACGTCACGTAAACACTTCACAATTCTGAATTAAATGAAAGATCAAAGTAAACTTGACGGAACTATTTAATTCTAAATGATTAATTCTGAATTAAAAACGTCATGTAAACGTAGCAATTGACATGTATTTTAACAAACAGGTGTTTTTTTCTGCTTTTGAAAATAATATTTTTGGAAAGAAATAACATGCTGAAAAGTTTCAAATAATTCCCACCATCAACTGCAAAGTCCTGGCTGGCAGCACCCTTAACCCCGCCTAATTCGCATTCCAGAACATTCCCAGAGCGTTTGTGACAGGCCCTGAGGCAGCTGTTGGCCTGAGTGTATATGTGATAGTCCTAGTGACGGCCGGCCGTCCCACACTGACACACACAGGAGCTCTGCCTCAGCAGAGTGACAGGCCAACACCAGAGACTGACAAACAGCCTCCGAAAATACCCACGCAAATACACATCTTCACACGCACTCGCACGCACGCACACACACACACACACGCACACGCACACACACAAGCATGCACGTACCCATGTAAATGCGCACACAGACTTGCACATGTATGCACAGTGCACGTGCATGAACATGCACACACGCAGGAATGCACACATACACTCTCTCATTCTCACTTTCTCTGTCTCACTCACGCACGCACACAAGCACGCACGTGCGCACGCACAGCCACACACACCTTTCAGTTGCAGCACTGTGCATCACAGCACATTTATCTCCAGGGATGACTTAAGTGCAGAGATAGTGAGGTGAAGACCTGTACAGGGGCATAGATCACCAACTGATAGGCTATGATAGCTTAGTACGGTATGTCATGACAATAACTTGAAGCACAAGGCCATATGAAGTGCTGCTCACGCACAGTCACAGCTAGGAAATGTCATGTCATTAGATGTAACGCTGATCTAGGGCGCTTCAGTCGGCTGCACCTGTCAAGCAGGTTTCTTTTACTACAGTCAACAGCAGGTCATGTTGAGTTACTCATCTTTCACATGTTGTATTCATGTGGTACACTTCTTCTTGGAATAAGCACTTAAGGCAATTCAACAATTCTGCGCAAATCTAGACATCAGGTAGACAGATTTGTAGAAAGTTGGTGAGTTGGGATGAGCTCTCAATAAACTTGACACCATTTCAGTTGTGGTACGTTTTCTGGCTGTCTGTCTTGGCATTTGAGGGCATTTCTGTTGAATACAATGTGCTGCACACATTTGTATTAGTAGTGGTAATTGTCAGTGTGCATGCTTAGGTCTCTGATTCCAAAGAGAGCTCTTACCCACACTAATAACAGCTGTTGTCAACATTAGAGATGTACAGGATCCAGGATCCAGTTCCGGATCCGGTAGGATAATAGGGTTTTTCAGAATATCCGGATCCGTCAGGATCTTAAGCAGTGGATCCGGTATCCGGCAATTACCTAAAAATCAGGATCTGGGGCATCTCTACTTTTTACATAGCCTAGGCTTTTCAGTCAGTCTTTCACAACCCCAACCGCTGCATAGAGTGAAAGTCCTTTGGAAGCGGCCGTTGAAGGCAGTGTGGCAGTAAGCCAATGAGTCTTACAAATAGTTTGCGCCAACATAATAAAAAGGGCCCACGTGTGCGAGTTGGCTATGTGTTTCAACCCTTTCGTAGGATCCGGTATACGGTTCCGGATCCGGCAGGATCTTAAGCAGTCTATCCGGTATCCGGCAGGATCCTAAAAATCAGGATCCGGTGCATCTCTAGTCAACATTACTATTGAATATTGAGAGGCCTTACCCATAGAGCAGCAGCAGAGTGATCAGGGCATTGAGGTTGGTGGGTGACGTGTAGCATTTCTTGTCAAAGGCAACGAAAATGGCCACCACCAACCCTGCACTCACTGTGTAGTTTACCTGCAAAACAAGAACAGAACAGATCTGGGTATAGGGAAGAAAGCAGCACAGTTTCATACTTTGAGAGGTACTTTCACAGGCCAAACCACCATTCCTGCACTCACTTTGCAGTTAACCTGAAAATAATAGTAAATATCCCTGGCCCCCAAGCATACAGGTGGTGAATAACAGCTTCAGACTAACAGACTTTAAATTACAGAAGTGGCGATTTGTTGTGAATGTTCATTGTTTTGAATTTTTTTTTTAAGTATTTTTTTGGGGGGCTTTTCAGCCTTTATTGGTTTTTGTGAGACAGGATAGTGGAGGAGAGACAGGAAGTGAGCTGGGAGAGAGATGGGGAAGGACCGGCAAAGGACCCGGACCGGGAATCGAACCCGGGTCGGCCGAGTGGTAAACGTGTGTCCTACCATATCAGCCACGGTAGGGCCCATTGTTTTGATTTTTTGTATGGGGCCCCAACTTACCCTAGAATCGCCTCTGGCTATCTAGGAGGGATCACCAGAGTACCAACCTCCACAGTGTCATCAACCCCAGCCTCAGAAACCCAAACCAGCATTATCATCTGCCTGGCTACTCAACACAGACTTTCTAACTAGATAGCTGATCTAACTGCCTGGGGTAGCTTGTGGACTCTCAGATCAGGATCAGTTGGTTCAGAAAATATGTTGGATCAAATACAGTCTATGGCAGAGGTTTTTCTTCCTGAGGCCAAGATTAACATCTCTGCCAACTTTCAAAATCACAAGCCCTTGGGATGCCCCAGAGAAGACTAGCAAACAAACACCAAACAAACAACAAAAAGCAACATCAAGCCCAGACCAGACATCTGTTCTGAATGTAGTCAGGGTGTGAGGTCTGGTCGGACTGCCAAGGACTTGCCTTGGATGCCTCATGTTGTTGGACTTGTCTGTGTGGATTTGTGTGTTCGTGTGGTTGTGATGCAGCACTGTGGAGTGGAGTAGGAGAAACTAACTGACTGCTAGCGAAGTAGTTGTGGATGTGTTATGTTATCTAATCTAATCTAATCTAATCTAATCTAATCTAATCTAATCTAATATAATATAATATAATATAATAGGAAAGTCAATGTAATGTTACCATTCCCCAGAGGAAGTTGGCCAGTCAGTATACCAGGGAGCTGATTAATATTACAATAATATATAAAATATATAATATACTGTATATATATAATGGGTCAGTGACGTTTCGGCAGTAGCACATGTCAGGGCGGCCCAATGACAGCCAGTGCCATAATTGTACGGATTTTTTTGTTTGTTTATTTTAAGTGGACTATCTAAAAAGCATATTCATTGCAGCACATCAACCACCAATTACTAATTCATTTAGGGCCATTAAGTAAGGGTTAACGTTCGGCGAGAAGGTCGCTACCGTGGAATAGCAGCACGACAGAGAGAATCTTTAGACCCCGACGCGGAGCGGAGGGGTCTTGTTCTCTCTGAAGTGCTGCTATTCCACAAAGCGACCGAGTCGCCGAAAGTTAACCCGCTTATTATATGGATATACTTAAATGATTCACACATGGCGGGGACATTTCTTTAGGCCTATTTAATGTTAAAACAAAACAAAACAAAACAGTGCCGTTGTGGAACACCGCTAGGCAACAGCTAGGTAGCCAGGACAACAGGTGTTGTCTATCACAGCAGCTGATTAGAGTCTTGTTGAAAAGTCGCGTTAGCAGTGAAAAGTCTTGTTGCCATTGACAGCGGTCTGTTATAGACCAACCCGTCCGTTATCGAAAAATAACAGACGTGCGAACGTTGGGGAGCCCTGTTGAAATGAATGGAGCATTCGACCTATGACGTCACACCATAAAATAAATGCTGTTAATCCACCTGACGTCTGAGCCCCCCCCCAAAAAATCATCTTTCACCCTAATAACATATAATATGAAAGTGAATGTAATGTTACCATGTCCCAGAGGAAGTTGGCGACCCAGTAGATGAAGGGGCTGACGCCGCTGACGAACTGCAGGTGCTTGGCCTGGGTGACGCGCTCCTGGATGAGGTAGAGGACAAAGCTGGCCGGCACAAAGGACATGGCAAAGATCACGCAGATAGCCACCACCGCATCCACAGAGGTGCTCAGACTGATGGAGGAAACATGGAGGAGGAGGAAAAGGAGGAAGAGGAGGAGGAAGAGGAGAGAGATGAGGGAGAGATCGCGGGGTCAGATGAAGAGAGCAGAAAGGGGCAGAGAGAGAGAGAGATAGAGATAGAGATAGAGAGAGAGAGAGAGAGAGAGAGAGAGAGAGAGAGAGAGAGAGAGAGAGAGAGAGAGAGAGAGAGAGAGAGATTTTGTGATTCTATGCAGGACTAACAAATGGCATGTTGGCATGACAGTACCCTTTCAATAAATGTACATTGGTGCAATGGACACACATTGATTCATAATATATTAAACACTGATATATGCACAAAACTACCGTATGTATAGTGTAAACATAGTGTAAATAGAAAGCCATTTCCAAAGCACAAACAGAAGGAAATCCACTGCTACATACACTGTGACTTCTGAGAGCTGGTCCTTAGTGAGGTTGAGTGGGTGGTTGACCACGGTGATGCCGTACTCTGCCAGGTTGGCACCGGCGGGCAAGTGGGCTCTCAGGATGGCGTTATTGGCCACGTTCATGAAGGCCACCATGGCATGCCAGCCTTTATTATTGTACCAGACCTGCAGTAGAGCAAATAAGAGAAGAGCCCATTCATTTAAAAATGTGGACAGAGGGGATGAATGGATGGACATTAATGATTTGACATGTTATGTCATGCTATGTTTATACAATAGGTGGCCTGACCAGGGCTGGGGTTGCAAAATACTCATCTGATTAAAAACCTTTTATATACCACATATACGTACGTACACTATTTGTCATGTTTTCTCGTGAAATCATGGTGGTAATAATGCAACCCTGCTTTGTCCCTCACAATCACAAGAAAACACATTTAAAACTGTGTATATGTAAGTACAATATACGTAGATTGAGTAAATACAGTGCATTAGTTTAAATGACAAGCTGGATGGCATAGAACACTCTGATCTGAAAAATGATGGATGGATGGATGTGAGATAATAAATGGATGAGTGGATGAACGTGAACGTGTGTAGGCCTATGTAATAATGTATGAATGTAGAAATAGCCTAGTGCATGAACACAGTATATTCTGCTTTTATTTTTGTCAAGCACACTGAACTGTTTCTGTGTATGAAATACTCTATACAAATAAACTTGCCTTGCCCTGCAGGCGTCAAATGAACCGAACAGGTGGCAGCGGACTGTGTTTTGCATATTAAAATGAGGTATGAGCCCCAGTGCATGCTCAGTCACCAGAAGGGGGAATAACAGCAGTAGCATGAGCGTCAAGCAGGATTGCCGCTAACAGACCGCTGATCCTCCGGGATTTTCAACAAATCTCTACAATTTACTCAAAATGGCGTGAAACACAACAACAACAAAAACCCACCCAGTGAAGCAAGGCATTTCTGTAGGCCAAAAACTACCTTGGCAGTGAGAGAAGCCAGTGGAGAATATCCGGAGTGGTGGTCCAAAGCTATGAGAAAAGCTGTGGGAACACACTCACATCACCACTCAGTGCAATTGTGGGGAGAAGAAAAGCACCATCTCAGAATAGATGCCCTGTTGTTGGATGCTCTACCACAGCTACAATAGTTCCTGGAGTCTCAGAAAAATGGCAAAATAATGAAAACAGATGCTGAAAATGTGCTCAAAATCTCCTGCTGATGGCTGATGGCACAACATCACAGCAGCAGATTTCATCCCCAGGAACATAAAAAGTGTTCAATACTGTTCAGTCACTATCCAAGTTATTACCTCTGTTCCTACCGCAAACTTACAGAGTGCTGAGAACTTCCTATCTGGCTACGTTCTTCAACACTCTTGCACAATCATGGATTGTGCTATACGGACTTATAAACCCAATTTTATTGCAATGGCACACAAGGGATATCTTCCATTGCACTGTTATAGTATGCCAGTGTATGTCAAAGTCATGCGCATGTACAGTACCTACAATACGGTGTGTGTGATACGTATATTGTGCGGTCTGCCTAAATTTCCTCTGGGATGAATAACATACCGATATTTTACTCTGCTGCTTCACAATAGAGCATGGGAAATGAGTGGAACATACATGAAGTAGACTAGGGATCTACTGAAGCCTCAAAAGGATGCTTTCAACATCCTCTGAAACCATGTTGCAAAATAAGTATGTGGTTTTATCTGTTATGAAAGCACAGAGCTTTTTGAAAGTAATCCATTGGGTGTATAATTGTGCATGCAGAAAATGCTTCCTTGCATACTGTCTCACCTTTACATTGTATTCGGTCTCCATGTACCTCAGAAACGTTCCAATCTCATCGAGAGCAAGCCTGGAATTCGGTCCCTGTGACAGAAAGACAAATTGAAATGTGAATTAAAAACAAAACAATTAAATAATTATTAATTGAGGTGCTGTTGCATGTAATATTTTCAATTACATGCTTCAACCACAGACACAGCGATAAAGGCTATACACACGCGTGCCTGCGCGCGTGCACACACACACAGACACACAGACACACAGACACACAGACACACACACACACAGACAGACACACACACCCCTGTAATGTTGAGTAGGCGTCCAAGTTGAGTGGCCGTCTCCTGGATTGCTCTTGGTTCCACATCCAGAACTGGAAGCTGACCTCCCACAGAGATTCCTCCATATCTGCCAATACAATACAATAACACTGAAGTGAGCAACAATAAGTCTACAAACAGACCACAAGGGGGCAGTGTAAGACTGCTTGTGAAATGAACATGACCAACGTGATTCAAACACATACCTTTGTTCATTCACCCAATATTTGCTCTTCAAACTGTGGATGAAAAGGACACACCGGGTCAGCAAAAAGCACATGGCGGTAAAGGGTCATTCTCTCTCTCTGAGAGAGAGAGAGAGAGAGAGAGAGAGAGAGAGAGAGAGAGAGAGAGAGAGAGAGAGAGAGAGAGAGAGAGAGAGGGGGGGGGGGACATACAAATACACATGCATGCAAACACAAACCACACAAACTCAGACACACACATGGAGTGACTGAAACATACAGCGAATGCACAGACTCAAGTACAAATAAGGCACAAGACCCATATGTGCAAAGACTGCATATAAGATAAAGCAGGAGAAAGAGACCCCCCCCCACACACACACACACAGACAGTAACACACTCACACATTCACACATTCACACACACACACACACACACACACACACACACACACACACACACACACACACACACACACACACACACACACACACACACACACACACACACACACACACACACACACACACACACACACACACACACACACACACACACACACACACACACACACACAAACTACACAGTGACCAGAGAGCCTGACCTGGTTCTGATCAGGCTGGGGTAAGTCTTCACCAGGAAGTCCGATATATTTCTGCGGGTCAGGTCCAACAACACATCCCCTGTGGACTGGATCCTCTGGAACAGAAACATGTTTATCATGATTAAATCCCATATACATTTAATATACTATATACAAGTAGCACTTCAGTCCTGAAAGTGTGTGTTGTGAGGGCGGGTGGGGCAGTGCCCTCAGAGACTCTCAATAAGGCCCATGACCGTGTGTAAGGCTCTCCGTCTGTGGAGGGAGCATTGTAGTGGACATCAAAGAAAGTAGATTGGAGAAGAACGATTGCTGGCTGGAAAATGCATTGACCACGGTGTAGTACTCCAGCCCAAGCGGTAGAGGCATTGCACTTTACCATGCCAAGGCAGTAAAGGAAGAAAGTGACTCTCCAAGTCAGCTATGCCGTACTACGCACTTATGACGTGAGTGAATCAATTGTCTTCTCTCTATCGTCTTTAGTGTGTCTACTCTAACCGGTGGTGGGGGCAGCCCCTGTGACCTGTGGAGGGGAGACCTTAGTAAGGTCCGTATGGCGTGTCCTACCTCCCCATGGGGCAGTCTGGTAGCATGGTGAGCTTCCTTAGTAAAGCACACTGGAGGGGGCATATATATGGGGGTCCGTATATCTAACATGGGGAGGGGGAATATGGAGTGTCCTAAAGGGCGGGTTATGCTTCCTACTTGTGCCACAGAGTGAGCTTGTCGCAGCCATGATGCAGTTAATTTTGGTTTATGCCCTGTTTTGAAGCACGGTCTGCGCGATGTCATTCCACGCTCAAACTGCCTTCAATACAAAGAGTAAACTAGACGTGTCGGTTGTTTTTTAGCATCACAGACTCGACGACAATGAAAATGAAACATTAAATCTTTATATCACGTGCATGTTTGATCGCACTGGCAGCCACAGTGGTAGTTTGGAACAAAGAAGTGGCTCATTTGTCGAGGACGAAGCGGAATGTCTCCTCGACCTCGGAACCACTGTTCAACTGTCCAAATAACTTCAGCGTCGTAACTTGCAAGCGCATGTGTTGTCTTTGGTTCGTGTAAATAAATCAAACAACAAAGCACGGGCAACTTATTTAATGAAGAGCTCACAGTCCGTAGACCGACGAAGGTTAGAACAAGGAAGTAGCGCTTGTTCTCGACTCGAGGACAGAGCAGGCTGGTCGAGAGGACCGTTCGCGCCGTCGCTCCCTGCTTCGAGACACAATTTTGGGGAGGTGCCCCAGAGTACCTGCGTGATGGGGGGGGCTTCACTCCGTTAACTGCGCGGCTCACTGCATCACGACGCAGGGACGCTGGACTGGAGGCATAAACCACCCTTTACCTGTGGAGGGGGCAGCCCCCCGGCTCCCTCGGGGCAGTCCGGCAGCATGGTGAGCTTCCTGGGCGTGCTGCACTGGCAGCCAGGGGAGGGGTGGAGCTCCGTCCAGTACGGCCGCTCCAGCCACTCGATCAGCACCGGGTTGACCATCGGCATCTCCCACTCCGTGGTGATGTTGTTGCAGGGGAACTCCCTAGGGAGAGAGGGCGTCCAGTGGTCAAGAACTAAAACGATGGCCACTACTGTTATATATCAATTTTAACAGCCCCACTAAATCGCATGCATTACATTACATTACATTACATTACATTAAGTCACATTACACTTAGCTGACACATTTACCCAAAGCAACTTACAGTTATTTTCATACAGTGTGTTATTTATAGTCCCTGGAGGAATGTGGGGATAGGTGCCTTGTAGAGGATGACATTTTTCAGGAATTCCCGCGGGATGGGAGTCAAAATTTTAAAGATGAATGGGAGCGGGCAGGAGCGGGAATAAAGATGAATGGGAGCGGGCAGGAGCGGGAATACAAATGAAAGGGAGCGGGAATGCTCGCTGATTTTTTCATTAAAAAAAGCCTAGGTTTTTTTTACGAAACGGGAGTGGGATTGATTCTGAGTGGGAGTGGGCAGTATTGGGAAACATTATTTACAGGGGTTGACAGGATGGGATTTGTTTCTTTTACTCCAGATGGGACGGAATGGGATGGGAGTGAAAATCCACTCCTGTGTCATGCTCTAGTGCCTTGCTCAAGGGCGCTTCAGCCATGGGGTGAGATAGGGAGTGGAAGGGTGGGATTTGAACCTGCAACCCTCTGATCCAGCGTACACACACACACGCACGCACGCACGCACGCACGCACGCACGCACACACACACACACACACACACACACACACAAACACATACTCACTTCAGTGGCTCTTCTGTCATGCAGCGCGTTCCAAAACCCGGCCTGTTCAGCAGCACGTCTGCAAAGTATCTCATGGTGGGATCCTGGGGCTGCTCATTGCTATCAAATGTAAAAAATAAACCGAAAATCATTTTACAATTCATACCTGATCACTCGAGAGAAATAATTTGATTGTCCTGATTTCAGTTGTGCCGACAATTACTCTCAGGGCACAGAGGATATGCCCTCCATAGAGCAGAGGACAAAAATAAACCCAAAAAATATTGACGTTCACAGGTATGGGCTAAGATATACCATGAAAACATTTTTGTACCATCACATGCATAGAGACAAGTTGTGACATAGGTAAAACATGAAACGGCAGAGCAGTCGCAGTGAAGTTGTTAAGAAATCATTGAAAGTCAACTGATAGGTGATTGCAGCCCGGGGGTTGCATGTTGGCATTGTTTAAAGGCTACTACAGTATGAAGAGGAGTGTCAAAGGTTACCTGAAGAAGGTAAACTGCCGTCCATACATCCAGGGTGTGAGGGTCAGAGTAGGGTACTCTCCAAATGGGGGAACGACGAGGGTGAACATCAGAGCCACGAACACAAAGCTGGCAGGAAGAACAATCTGAAGGAGGAGAGGAGATCCACTCCAGATTAGCCACAGTATGAATAGTAACACTTCGAAATAACTACTGTAGGAATAATAGAAATATAATAGAAATATAGGCAGGTAACATGTAAGCTTTGGCATAGGGCATACACTAACAGAAAAAGGTCAAACAAGGTTATGTAGAGGGCACTGCAGGTCAAACAAGGTTATGCAGAGGGCACTGCAGGGTACAGCTAGAATACAGAAGGTTATGCAGAGGGCACTGCAGGGTACAGCTAAAATACAGAACAGTTGAGCAACTAATAGATCATCTTAGACCGATACCAGACATCATGTAGGAAGTTCCCTAAACACCGTTTGGTACCAGCAGATGTCTGGGCCTGAATAACCACAATACATCCTGACCACACTTCCAGATCATATTTCGCAAAACTGTCAAGTGAGGTTAGGTGACCTCAAGATAGGGCTGAAGGACAGGTTAAAGAGAACCAATCATAAACAAGGGGACACTTAGGAATAACCAATTAGAAGTAGGGGGACACTTTCCTTAAAACCAGGTTGCAGACAATCGGAGAGCCAGAATGCGCCTTCTCCAAATACTGTCTTCTATTGTATTTGATTTGGGTAACTCAGTAAACTCTTGAACATTTGACCAAACTCTGTCTCTGCGTCAAATGTTCAAGAGTTTACTGAGTTACCCAAATCAAATACAATACAAGACATCCACCTTGCCGAACACCTACATTCTTACACTACCCCTAAGAAGCTTTCTAACCACTTGATTAATATATATATATTTTAAATATATTTTTTGGGCTTTTTGCCTTTATTTTCAATAGGACAGTGGAGGAGAGACAGGAAGCGAGTGGGGAGACAGATGGGGGAGGGTCCCCAAATGACCCGGGCCGGAATCGAACCCGGGTCACCGGCGTAGTAACCCAGTTACTTTATGATCAATGTATTAATAAACGTGAATAAAGGATTTATAATGGTTTATAGGGGTACCGGTAGTTAGTCTGAAGTGTTACCGAATAGTGAATACCCCCCGTGCCCCCCAGCCTGGCTCTTGCTACCATAGAGAAGTCAAGCCAGTCATATTTCCCTCCAATAGATTCAGTTCTCAGAGCCTGGATCGATGGGCATCTATCAGTGTTTGCTTTTCATTGGACTCTTTGATGTTTGGTCAGTTGCAAACATCCCTCAGAACATATCATAAATCTCAGACAGAGATGTATACACGTAGATGTACATATACAGTATATGGATCTACATACAGTATGTCTTTAGTGTAGATCAGGGGTATTCAATTATATTTCAACGAGGGCCATTTTTTCAAATTTATCCCAGTAAAGGGGCTGAACTATACATATGTATTATGGTTACCGTCTGTCATTGAAAAAAATATGGGAGACTTCATTGAAGTGGAGGGTCTGGGCGTCCTCCCCCAGAAAATGTTGCATTTCTTAGATGTAATTTCCTGCATTTTAACGTCCCGTGTCCCGTTTCAGCATGATAACGGAGCCCATACTTTTATCTCTAAATTCCAAAAAACGATTCCGTATTTGAAGGGGCTTGTGGGGGGCCAGAACCTTGCTGTCCAAGGGCCACATCTGGCCCAAGGGCCGCCATATGAATAGCCCTGGTGTAGATCTATATAGTACAGTATGTGTCTGTGGTGGTGCATGCGTGCGTACCTGAGCGAGGAAGTCTTTGGTGGAGCGCATGGAGTGATGGTAGCGCTTGATGATCAGGGCGACAAACTGCTTCATGATGAGAGGGAGCCCCTTCACCTGCCGCGAGCCGCGGCCATCATTCGCCTCCAACATGCGTCCGCCACCTCCACCTCCCTGCCCATTGGTCTGCACCTCCTTACTGTCCTCTGCTGACCACATGGAAAGAGAGAAGCGTCAGTCAAATAAAAAAGACATTTTGCTCATGTGAGTTGATAGACTAGGTAAGAGCATTACTCTGCAATCTACGGCTGCTTCAAGGTGTGAAATAGGATGCCAGCAATAAGCCGTCTTGGTCTACCAGAGCAGCAGTGCCCTGATGTTGACTCTGTTTAAACTAGGCTGCAAAAAGCTTTCTCACAATTCAAAGTGGTGCATATACGCACTAAAACCTAACAGCAAAGCTGACACAATGGTGTGGCATGGATGTGTGATATAGACAATATATTAAATTATATATTAAATTATATTATATCAAATTAAATGTTCACTGCTATCTTGCAAAATTGTACATTTTCCTTGACAATGATTTTCACTGACAATGTCCATAATAGCAGGAAGGAATAGTGTGTAGAAATTAGACGGTGTATTTTTGACTGTGTATGCATGTGTGAGATGCAGGCAAACAGAACAAATAGTATCTTAGAAAGGGATGCACACAGACTACACTGCCCATAGCAAGTAAGCAGCCAAATTGGCGGGAGGATGTTATGGAGGCTTGCAGGAAGAGCTTCTGGTATCCGAGCTGAACTACTAAAAGAACCATCACCTGCTCCCTCAACATTCACAGCCACTTTGTTGCTTGGTAACACACTGGTAGGGTTTCTTGGAAACCTCAAACTTTCATCTGAGGAGTGCACAATGAGGGGATGGAGGGAGAGAGAGAGAGAGAGAGAGAGAGAGAGAGAGAGAGAGAGAGAGAGAGAGAGAGAGAGAGAGAGAGAGAGAGAGAGAGAGAGAGAGAAAGACAGAGAGACAGAGAGACAGAGAGACAGAGAGAGAGAGAGCCACATGGTTGGAGATGGAGACAGGGAGAGGGACAAAGAGACAGAGAGAGGGGGCGGTGCAATCACAGGGTTACATCAATTGGAAAAAAACAGAGGTAGAGCTATGGGGATAGACAGAATGTAGATCCACTGACAGTCTATCAGACACATGCACAGATTATTGACACATCAACAGTCACAAAACCACACCACACCAAATCCCTATTGACACGAAGCCAGACGATACAGTCTGCAAAATGCTGTGTGACAGAGCATATTGACAAATACCTGGTGCCTTGTCCTGCTGGGCTGCTTGGCCATCTGCAGTGACCTTCATGAATATCTATCCAAAACAAAAACAACAACAAAAAGATTGGTAATAAATATTATTATTGTCATTGCATCAATAGCATAGCCTAGAAATCTAGACGCCCCTAGTGGCAGCAAATTGAATTTGCTCCCTGTGGGGGTTTAGCTCCCTAGGCTATCAATTGCATCAAACCTGCCAGAAAACTGCAAATGTACCCGTGGGGTTACAGTGTTAACTGTTCAATATTTTACATGCCTTTTCTTTAGTAGCTTAGTAGCTTGTAGTCCTAGCCTATTTATCATCGATCTCTTTGAGACTTGGTCTGACCAAGAGCAT
Source organism: Engraulis encrasicolus (assembly GCF_034702125.1). Taxonomy (NCBI): domain Eukaryota; kingdom Metazoa; phylum Chordata; class Actinopteri; order Clupeiformes; family Engraulidae; genus Engraulis; species Engraulis encrasicolus. The sequence continues at coordinate 23,392,151 of NC_085865.1, read as the reverse complement.
AACAATGAATGTTTCCCAAACGGCATGGTTAACCCGCCTCTCTGGGATTGCTACTGGTTGACTGGTTTCAGAGAAAGCGGGTGGAGTTCCTGATTTTTTGGGAAATCAGAAACGATATTTACATGGCTCTTAACCTGACTAGAATCAACACCGGAGGTGTTGCGCCACTAGGAGGGTGTGGCCTGGCTATTGCAGTCCTGCTTCTCACCTCCTCCAGGGAGGTGTCTGAGACCCCAAAGCTGCTGAGGCCCATGTCTGTGAGGGACTCCTCCAGCTCTCTGAACAGGCTGGCGTAGGCACGGTTCTTGAAGCCGCGGTGGGGCAGCAGGTAGGTCAGCTCCTGGCCGATCTCCTCGATCAGCCGCGCCTCGGGGACGTGGTGGTGGACCAGAGCCGTAATGGCCTCCACATCACCTGTGGTGGTGGGCAGCACACAGATGGATGTGATGCAAAATGAACAGGAATGACATAAATCATCCTCTCTCTGCTGTCTCGCTCTCTCTCTCTCTTGCTGTGTCTTTCTGTTGCTGCCCCCCCCGATCTCTCTCTCTGTGTGGTGCACTAGATCAGTGGTTCCCAACCTTTTTCTTAAGGGACCCATGTTTTTACTATTGTAAGCTTTGGTGACCCAACCACGCCAGCGCCCGCACGAGAAGGAGTCTCAAGATGCCCTCTGTTTCCTGCGAAAACTAATTTTAGTTATTTTATTCCTCAATTCGTCTTTGGTCAAATATAGAATACATGTTTAATGTAGCACTTACAATTTGTTGCTTCTATGCATTTATTAGTTAAATGCTTTGTCATTTATTCAACATGGGCTATATATATTTAAAATGAAACCCTTTAAAATCAAGAGGGCTCCGCGACCCCCTGTGGATCTTTGGCGACCCATAAGGTGGGTCCCGACCCATAGGTTGGGAACCACTGCACTAGATGGTCTCCACATCCCTTATGGCAGCAGCGCACACATGGATATAACACATAGAAATTTGAAAAAATGTCTCTGTCTCTTGCTCTCTGTCTCTCTCATTCAGGAATGTAGTGGTGTACCAGCACAGTGATGGCCTCTACATCCCCTGTGGTAACACGCACATGCATGCATGTGTGATCCAAATGTATCAAGACAGACTGGGCTGCCGTTTCAACACACCTGCATCTTCCTCCACGCAGGTGCGTGGAAACTTCAGTCCCTTTGTGAACCAACATTTAAAATAAACTAAAAAAAAGTATGCTGAGTGCTCCGGTCATCCCTGGGCCTAGTCACTGAGAAGTAGCCCAGTCTGTCTGGATTCTGCTGTCCTTGACTTTGAGGACGACAAAGGCTGAAGCGCAGACATCCTTCCTCTGATACAAATGTATATTCATGATGAAAAACATTCTCTGTCACTCTCTCACCTCCTCTCTCTCTCTCTACCACACACACACAGATGGCACATTATGCAAACACACACACAAAAGGAAATACAGCTACACTATAACCAATGGAATGTTACATAGTAACAGAATGTGTTTCCAACAAGTATAGTGTAGACTATATGATACAATTTCCAAATATTCTCTAAAAATACATTTTGTGAAAATCTTAACATTTGGATACATCAGGGCAGCCTTTTCACTTCCGTACAAGATTAGATATATTAACCACAATTCAGCAGCAATAAATAATCATTTAGTTACTGTAAATATAATTATTTTCCTCATAAAGGCAATGGAAGTAGTTGGCTAACCTGCTGTTCCAAATACTGACATTACAACAGAATGGAGAAACTTGGAATTTCATGACAGAAACGAGAGGGGGTAAGGAAAGAGGAATTGCCAAAGAGATTAAAGGATATTTTAAAGTCTTTGTCTCGCATGTACGCACTGTACATTGCAGTATCACATATTATCTTGTTTCAGGACGGTCAGCAGGATTTCTGTTGATGTTTCTTACGTCCAAATTCAAAAGGCAGCCTCGAGAGAAGTGTCCGCATTGTTATTACACACCACCACAACCATGACGATCTTCAACAGGAAGAGCTGCGGTCAATGTGATCAGACATGTAAACACATCCCCACATGACCGTTTATTGCAAGTGTATCCGTCACAACATATACTGTAATAGCTACATGTCCAGTGAGTAATTCCTTTGGACATGTACGTAATACATACGTATTTCATTAGATTGTGAAAGCAATATCTTTAGTATACTTTGAGCTGTAGGTTAGTCAATGTATTACACTTGGAGCCTCCTTTGTTTTGGCAGCTCAGCAGAGAGGAGGCCAGAGCGTCCACCATAGATACCGTATGAACATTAGATGCCGTGTTGTGTTCAGCCCTTTTTGGCATGGCCCAACCCTGACCACACGTCACCTTGATGGATCGGTATCCTATGATTACCATCGATACTGCACCATTTCTGTAAATAAGCTCATTTTACACTACTCCTTGAGTCAAATGATTGAGTATTACCTTTCTTCTGTTCTTTCAGCTCCTTTCTGAGTCTGGTGATGCTACTTCTCCTTACAAGCTAGCAATTATCATTGAATCCTATGAGTCCAGCTAGCTGCTAGCTGAACCCTTAAGATTCAATGATATAGTAGCTTGGAAGTAAGATCTGCATTGCCAGATTCAGAGAACGACTGGAAGAACAGGGGAAAGTAAAAGTAAATCATTAATCTCAAGGGGAGGTGTAAAATGAGATTATTTCTAGAAATGGAACAGTATCGCTTAAAGAATTATGAATATTGGAATAATGTGTACATCACCTTATCAGCAATTGATGGAGGCATCAAACATGGAATAAACATGAAATAAACATGGCGGCGATCTGATTCGTTCTAGACCAATACAAAGTAGTGGTCAACAGAGCATCTAGTGTTCTCATATCTATGACCGGCTGCCAGGACAAAGAGGGCTACCGCTTCCCACTGTACCTTCCATCTGTCTACGGCAAACACCAGGCTCAGCTAGGTCGCCCTCTTTAGACTTGGCGCAGAGGGAGCACTTACAGGTGCACTTCTGCTCACAGTGACACTGGTCCTGGGAAACACACACAAGAAGACAACACAGACACATGCGCGCATGCGCGCACGCAAGAACGCAAGCACACACACACGCACGCACGCACACACGCACACACACACACACACGTGTACATGCGCAAGCATGTAAACACACGCACACACACGCACACACATACAAACACAACACAGTGAGAGGATGACCTTTAACGTTGTGACTGAAGGTGTTGGTCATGCAGATCTTCAAGGGCATCAGAAGAAACAATGTGAAACATAATATACGTTTGACTGTGATTGCAGACTTTCTCGTTAAACTACTTGATAGGCATACAGAAAAACAGTACATGCATGAAAACATTCTCTTACACACATGAAAACATAATCTTTCTCCTCTGCACTCTCTCACATTCATTGATTCACTATACCTGATCTTTGTCATATTCTCTCTCTCTCTGGCCCACGCACGCAATCAAGCACACACACATGCACGCACGAATCCATGCAAACACATGCATGCCTACTCACGCACATGCACGTGTTCATCCATATACACACACCCATGTGCGCGCACACACACACACACACACACACACACACACACACACACACACACACACACACACACACACACACACACACACACACACACACACACACACACACACACACACACACACACACACACACACACACACACACACCTCCACCCTCCTCACCTTTTTCTTGACGAGCGGAGGTCCGTCCTTCATGCGGCGTACGAGTGTGAGGTAGAAGCCGGCGCTGAAGCGCTTCTTGAGGAAGAGGGGCGACCCGCAGCAGTGCAGCCGGCCGAGAGAGATGATGGCCACGCGGTCACTCAGCAGGTCCGCCTCGTCCATGTGGTGCGTGGACAAGATCACCGTACGACCTATACAGGGTATAATGACACAATAGGATCATATGGACTGTGTTGTGTGTGTGTTGTGTGTGTGTGTGTGTGTGTGTGTGTGTGTGTGTGTGTGTGTGTGTGTGTGTGTGTGTGTGTGTGTGTGTGTGTGTGTGTGTGTGTGTGTGTGTGTGTGTGTGTGTGTGTGTGTGTGTGTGTGTGTGTGTGTGTTTTTTTACTGGCCTCCCCAATAAGACCATTAAACAGCTTCAACTTGTACAAAATGCAGCAGCAAGGGTTCTTACAAAGACAAGGAAGTTCGACCACATTATTCCAATTTTAAGATCGCTGCATTGGCTCCCAGTAAGCTACAAAATTGATTTTAAGGCAATGCTACTTGTGTTTAAATCATTAAATGGAATGGGACCCACATATCTACTGGATATGTTTCAGCTGTATGCACCAACCAGGTCACTAAGGTCAACGGAGAAGAATTTGCTGGTGATTCCAAAAGTCAAAACAAAGTGTGACTCAAGACAAAGCTGTTCTCAGATGCTTTCCCCTAGCTTAAATTACATATCATTCTTTTTATTATTATTATTTTTTTTATACTTATGTTTATTTACTTTGTTTTATTTTATTCTATTATTATTTTTACCTTATGTTTTATCTTAATGTTTTAAATGTTTTTTGACTCTAACTAATTTCCTTCTTTCTTCCCTGTTTCCTTTCATTTACATTTGTTAACTTTGTGAAGCACATTGAGTTGCACCTGTGTATGAAATACGCTATATAAATAAACTTGCCTTGCCTTGCCTTGTGTGTGTGTGTGTGTGTGTAGCAGTGCTGAGAGCAGCTCAGCCTTGTCCATGTGGTACAAGCTACAGATTTAATATGGTCATATACTGTACTAGTATATAAGGTACTTTATAGGGCTGTGTGTGTGTGTGTGTGTGTGTGTGTGTGTGTGTGTGTGTGTGTGTGTGTGTGTGTGTGTGTGTGTGTGTGTGTGTGTGTGTGTGTGCGTGTGCGTGTGCGTGTGCGCGCGCCTGCGTACGTGCATGCATGCGTAGGCAGGTGTGTGTTCGTTTCAGTGTGTGTAGCAGTACAGGCGTCTCTGCGTGTGCATGTATGTGTGTGCATGCGTCAATACAATTTACAATCCTCTAATCCCAAAGCCATGTCCCTATCTACTAGGCCACAGCTGCCCCAAGACGTAAAACAGATGTAAAAATATCCTTTTACTGCTGGCAGCACATATTAAAATTGATGTTATATGCTTTATAATGCAGCAAAAAAGTCCAACCGCTCCACAAGGCAGTGGCTGCTGTTCCCTGCTGTATCCAGCAGGTGGAGCATGGAATCTACCAAAAGATTCAGGGGTGTCCAACTCATTTCGGATAAGAGGCCACCTACAATCAATTTGATTCCTATCAGAATCGTATTGCTAGTCAATCTTGAAGTGCATGTCAGCGGGTAAATCAGGAGCATTGAGAGACTTATTATTATTTGTTAGTCTCTACAAGTCTGGGGTCATATTTAACCATCTGTCATGTTTGTCATCCATGCTCTTCTGCCTGTTTTAACCATCTGTGGTCTACCTTCTCGGTACTTGAGCAGCAGATCCCAGATGGAGCGTCTAGAGTAGGGGTCCACTCCCGACGTCGGCTCGTCCAGAATCACTACCTTGGCACCGCCCACAAACGCCATGGCAACAGACAGCTTCCTCTGCATCCCACCTGAAAAAAAGGAAAGGTTGCAGTCATCATCACCACACGAATACTTTTTGTGTTTGAGTTTTTCTTTTTTTAGTTTTGAGTTCATTTTGTGGCGCATATACTGTATGTAAACCACATATAGCCTACTTTATGCTTGCAGTGACAAGTGCCATGCTTTCAACATCTTTGTTTTTTTAGGCCTTTTTTGTCTTTATTTTTGAGAGGAAAATGGAGGAGAGACAGGAAATGAGTGGGGAGTGAGAGTCAGGGAAGGATCGGCAAATGACCCTGGCCGGAATCGAACCCGGGTCGCAGGTGTAGCAACCCAGGGCCCTACCGTTAGGTCCGGGCAGGACCCATGCTTTCAATCTCATTGTACATACAGTATGTACAATAATTCCCATTATCTTGACAATAAAAAGCCATTCTAATCCATTCCATTCAATTAGTGGAGGTGTCACCAGTGGGAATCCTTGGAACAGATGACACAATATTTGGACACTTGTGTCATAACTCTGATGCAGATACCAGCTTACAGGATCTACTTGCAGTGAATCATCATCAAGTGGACGCAAAGCTTAGCCAAGATCTTCCAAAGTGATGTAATAGCAATCCTTACAAAGCTATTAGGCATATGAGCAAGCAAGCATGTTATCAATCTAAGGGCCTCTTTATTATATGTAGAGAGAGTGTTTGTGTGTGTGTGTGTGTGTGTGTGTGTGTGTGTGTGTGTGTGTGTGTGTGTGTGTGTGTGTGTGTGTGTGTGTGTGTGTGTGTGTGTGTGTGTGTGTGCGTGAGAGAGAGAGAGTCTTTGTTATAGTGTGTGTGTGTGTGTGTGTGTGTGTGTGTGTGTGTGTGTGTGTGTGTGTGTGTGTGTGTGTGTGTGTGTGTGTGTGTGTGTGTGTGTGTGTGTGCATGTGTGTGTGTATGCATGTGTGTGTGTGTGTGTGTGTGTGCGCGCACGTGCGTATTCACCTGAGAGGTTCTGAGCCTCCTCGTCCCTCTTGTGCGGCATGCCCAGGTCTTCCAGCATGTTCTCCATCTCCTCCTGGGCCTCGGGCACCGGCCGACCCTTCAGGAGGGAGTAGAACAGGATATGCTCCGCCACCGTCATACTACAGAGAGAGAGAGAGAGAGAGAGAGAGAGAGAGAGCGAAAGAGAGCGAAAGAGAGCGAGAGAGAGAGAGAGAAAGAGATGACCATTAATGCATGGACTATGTACACTATCCCAAAAAGTGGCCTAGCTGGCTGGGGGAAACACATGGAACCCATTCAACTGAGACTGAGAGGGAGAGGGAGAGGGAGAGGCAGAGAGAGAGAGAGAGAGAAGCAGAGAGACACAGAGAGAGAGAGAAGCAGAGAGACAGAGAGAGAGAGAGAGAGAGAGAGAGAGAGAGAGAGAGAGAGAGAGAGAGAGAGAGAGAGAGAGAGAGAGAGAGAGAGAGACAGAGAGACAGAGAGAGAGAGAGAGGAGGAGGAGGATGAAAAAGGGGCAACAGAGGGAGGGAACCCACCTGTTGAAGAGGATGATGAGAGTTATAATGTGCTTTAAAGTTTCAAAAAGTCCAGTCGTTTACATCTTAACTACTTTGGAACCCTTGAAAATTAAGAGAGAAAAAAGAAACAGACTAACTGTTGTAGGAAGAAAGTAATAAAGAAGAGGTATGAAGGTAGGCTAAAGGGCAGGGTAGCATTTTGACACAGAAGAAGGAGTGGAGGAAGGGAAGGGTACCCACTTGTTGAAGAGGATGTTGTGCTGGGGGCACATGCCCAGGGAGCGGCGGATAGTGTCCATGTCCGTGCGGATGTCCTTCCCATAAATTAACGCCGTCCCAGAGGTCGGAGGGAACAGTCCAGTGAGGATGGACCTGCCATTGGGAATTACACAAGTTACAGTTATCTTGACTTGCACTCTGTGAGTGTTGCTTCATCCACATATGTCAGGTGTGACGTACAGTTTGTTAGTTGCAGTTTTAGCTTCATGTAAGGAATACCTTTCTTAAAAAATAAGGGTAACACTTTATTTTAGGGATACATCTATTAGCACTAATACATACAATGTTCCTGTATAAGTAACTTGTAAGGCATGTACAAAGCAAAATCAAACATTTGTTAGGCATGTATTCGCAAATGTCTTGTTCATGCAATAAGGGATTTATTACCAATTTAACCTTAGTAAGGACCTACTAGGCCTTAGCGTTTGCTTAGTACATGCCTTACAAGTTATTTATGCAGGCATTAACATTGTATGTATTAGTGCTAATAGATGTATCCCTAAAATAAAGTGTTACCAAAATAAGGTCAATGATTCATCAGCTTGTAACAGGGCATTTCTGAATTCCCTTTGTCACCATGGAGGAGAGGAGTGACTCCCAGTAGCTCTTTTTTAAATATTCTAAGGGACTATAATGCCTTTATTTTGTAGGACACTGTGAGATGTTGACAGGTAGGGTAGTGAATGGATGAAGATGGGGAGGATCGGAAAAAGACCCCTGGCTGGAATCGAACCCGGGACCCTGCCATACAGTACAGTACAGTACAGTACAGTACAGCCAAAGCCTACTCTGAATAGTTCTATGAGATACAAATGTGTTTCCAAACCTGAAGGTTGACTACTGAAGGTTGTCACTTTTCTAGTTACTATGCTTAGCTGTCTGCATTAGTCGCCATGATCTCCCTTTTGCACATTTGAAATGGGTTGTAGAATGATCATAACATATTTCTAAATGACACAAAAATAAATATTAAATAAAATTCCCTCATTTCTATCCAAGCCCCTCTTATTAGAAATCATTTGACTCGCTCAGTTCACGCGGTATGTCTGATGAGAATAATTTTAAAACTTGTTGTGTCCCCAGCCGCACAGCAATCTATCTGACAGGCGACACAGGGCTACTTAAAACAGAGTGAAAGCAAAATGGGTTGAAATGCCTGAAGGTATCTACAGGCACGTGTAGTAGAAAGGTCAAATGCTCAATAATTATTTATGTATATTCAAATATTTGAATGCACTGTATGTCATAAATTACAAGCTTTTGTGCGCTCGTGCACTCACAATGCCATTCAGGAGAGTTAAGTATGTATACTTATTTGCACTGCTATAGCAGAAATAATGCCATTGTTTAGTTTGTACATATGGGTAAAGGTGTGAGTGTATTGTACAATATGTGTACAATGTACAATGTACAGACATTGTACAATGTCTGTGTGTGTGTGTGTGTGTGTGTGTGTGTGTGTGTGTGTGTGTGTGTGTGTGTGTGTGTGTGTGTGTGTGTGTGTGTGCGCGTGCGTATGCTTGTGTGTGTCTATATGATCGCCTCACATGGTGGTGGTTTTGCCGGCTCCGTTGTGGCCCAGGAAGGCGGTGATCTGGCCCTCGTAGAAGCTGATGGTGAGGCCGTCCACCGCTGGCCTGGAGCTGCCACTGAAGATCTTCACCAGGTTCTGCACACACACCCCCACCTCCAGACCCAGGGGCTCGTCCTCAAACTGGGACTTCCCTGGACAATGGCAGAGGAAAGAGATCATAGATGGACAAAATCCTTGCTTTGAAAATGCTGTACTACCATTGTACTGCACTACAACGACATTGCTCAGTCTTTACAGTAGTAATACATACAACTTTGTCATTAGCATTCTGGAAACCGCAAATTGGGAAGGCCTGTTCTTAATACGGGTTCATTAGAGTAGTAACAATCCAACACAAGGAAAGCAAACGACAGAAGGAAAATAAAGAAAACTGAAAGAAAAAGAAATTAAAGATGGTGTGGGACATGCTGACAGACAAAGCATAAATGAGGAGATAAACACATTAAGCCTTGCATGCACGCACATTAGCACTCATACATGCATGCACACACACATACAGTACATGCACGTGCGTGCCCACTCCCTCATCGACGCTTATGCATGCACATGCATGCATGGCACACACAAAGACACATGCCAGGCCCAACATGTGACAGAGCCAAGTTCCTCAATGCTGTTAGCCGTTTGAAGTAATATTATTCATGGTATACACGTACATACATACACACTCCATCGCCCTGCATTTGAGGCCTAGTGGGGGCTGCTTTGCTCCCTCCCTTTACAACATGCGAGATCTATGCTTCAACTTTGACAAAGGCCAGAACCGCACACGCATATACAGCCAGATAAACACATGTATTTAAGCTTATGCTATGCACGCATGCATCTGGCAGCATAATTCAACTTCATACTTGACCCAGATACGTCACTGGCTGAACCAGATAAGTGTGCATGCATGCACGCATACACACACCACAGACACAGACACAGACACAGACACAGACACACACACACACACAGACACACACACAGACACACACACACAGGTTCAGCCCCAAAAAATGATTAACAAGTCATGCACAATAATATATACTGAGATGTAATCAACCGCAATCTCTCCTTAATCTTTTGTGAACGTGACCTATAATTGGCCATTATTGTATGACAGCATCTAGGGCGCTCAGTGCCAAACAATTACACCTCTTGCCATAAATAGGTTACTTCCTTTTCGATACTGCATATCTGTGTTTCATTCTCCTTTGTGTCAACTTGCACAGTGCACACAACACATATCCACTTTCCTGCGCTTGATGATTTTTTTCGACATTGTGACCTTCTCATAATTCACACCCTTTCTAAGAAGTAGAGTTTGTTTTCCACATCTGGGTTCAGGCCAGTGGGGTAGGGATGGGATAGAAAACGTAATTGAGTATCTTTTTATTTGCTCCTATCTGATAACTCCATTTTCTCCCTCCCCATTCCTGAAAAGTTCTCCATCTGAGTTAAGGTCAGTGTGATGGGGTAACGAGTGTATAGTATCTTTTTTTCTGCTCCTATCTGAGAGCTCAATTCACATCCCTTTCCACCTCCTCGTCTGATTCTTATGAGAGGAATACATTGTAATGTGGAGGCTGATGACCTTCTCTCTCTCTCTCCACACATTCCATTCAATTTCCACTGAGGCAAACGGATTATTCCGGCTTCAACCTCCACAAAGCCAACACAGAGAGGAAGAGAGAGAGAGAGAGAGAGAGAGAGAGAGAGAGAGAGAGAGAGAGAGAGAGAGCGAGAGTGAGAGCGAGAGAGAGAGAGAGAGAGAGAGAGAGAGAGAGAGAGAAAGGGATGGATGTGATGGGCTACCAAGGACAGGAGCTGGGAACTATCAGACATATAGAGAGGAGAGTAGAGGAGAGGAGAGGAGAGGAGAGGAGAGGAGAAGAGAGGAGAGGAGAAAAGAGGAGAGGAGAGACAAGGAGAGGAGAGGAGAGGAGAGGAGAGGAGAGGAGAGGAGAGGAGAGGAGAGGAGAGGAGAGGAGAGGAGAAATAGAGAGAGGAGAGGAGATGAAAGGAGAGGAGAGGAGAAATAGAGAGAGGAGCGGAGAGGAGAGGAGAGGAGAGGAGATGAAAGGAGAGGAGAGGAGAAATAGAGAGAGGAGCGGAGAGGAGAGGAGAGGACCTGGGATCTATCAGAGCAATAGAAGGATGAGAGGGAGGAAAGGAGTAGAGGAGGAGAGGTATAGCAGTGACAGCCATGGCTGAGTAGTGTGAGATCAGTGGAAAGGAATGCAGTTTGCTGGAGGTGGAACGAGCACCTCGGTTTTACATTAACCAGCATTCTTTAGCAACATTAGCAGTGCACGCGCGCACACACACACACACACACACACACACACACACACACACACACACACACACACACACACACACACACACACACACACACACACACACACTCACACTCACACTCACACACACACACACACACACACACACACACAGGGAAATACACACAAACAAACCCACACACACACATACACACATGCATGCACGTACACACACACACAGTAAGCACTTTTACAATTGTGCACAAATGTCACACCAGCCAGACCTCCAGTGCTACAGTTGAATGCAAACACACACTCAAGGGCATGGTGTGTGTGTGTGCGTGCATGCGTGTGTGTGTGTGTGTGTGTGCGTGCATGCGTGTGTGTGTGTGTGTGTGTGTGTGTGTGTGTGTGTGTGTGTGTGTGTGTGTGTGTGTGTGTGTGTGTGTGTGTGTGTGTGTGTGTGTAAACACAGGACAAGAATAGCCCTTCATCAAATGTATTCTGGAAAGAAAGAACGAAAAAAAAGAGGGAAAGCCTCAGTGTAACAGTACTCGTGGGAATGAAGGTCTTTACAGCCTTTTGTTTCAGACGTGACCTGAAGCTAGGTAACAACGTAGCGGTGAGTCAACCCCTGTCTCCTGAACAACAACCCCTCTCAGGTCTCACAGTTAACACCAATTAATATGCCAGTCAAGCCGGGCCATGTCTTTTCACATATGAAGCCACACGGGCAAAGAGACCCATAACCTCCCATAACCCAGAACCTCTCCATAACAAGGATCAGTACAAGAATCTATCATCATCCTATTAAAATCATTTCATTTTATTTAGCCCAAGTGTCGAGTACAAAAGAGCAAGAAAAATGAACGGATATGAGTATCATTGTATCACTACTGTATCATTATTAGCTGTGTTTTACTCCCTTCCTCTTTGGCCCTTTGTTCTTGACACTTGATACTTGACATTTTAACTTTGTGACCTTTCAATCTATATAGTTTCATTACACAGACAACTGCATAATGACAATAACTATCTTAAAGTCTCGAATTCCACTCGCGTAATTGTTACGTAATTCTCAATACACACAACATTATTGTATATAACATACAGTGTATTATACATGCAATACACAACACGATAAATCTAAAATTAAATAAATAAATACAAAAATGAATAAACATAAAATAAAATGAACAAATAAAAATTTGTAGAAAATGTGCCATAGTTACAGTTTGGTGTTGCACTTTTGTCAGCCATGTTTGTGTACAGCCTTACCGATCTGATCCTCTGTCATGTTGTGATAGGCCTCATCCTCCACCTCCTCATCGTCCTCCTCCTGCTGTTTCTCCCGCTCCTTCCCCAGCTTCTCCCGGATGTCCTGGTGCTTGCAGGGGCTTCGTTTCTCCCCGCCGGCAGCCACCGGAGGCTCTGGGGTGGGTGGCGGAGGCTGTATCTGTGGCTGTTTCTCCGGCAGTTGTGGTTCTGGATGACCGTTCATGCATGGCTTCTCTTCTTTCTTTTCCTCCTTACCCTTCACAACTGCCAAAAATCACATTGAGAACATACTTGTTTGTGATAAAGGATTGGATAACTACTTGATACCAAAGGATCATATTTATTACTATATACAGTGTAACTGTTAATGCTAATTATTGTGATTAATATTAATATTGAACATTTATATTATTAACATTAACATATACTATTAACATTAATATAAATATATAGTATTTCCAACAGGATGTCTTGGTTTAATTATACTGGCCTCCTCACATACAGTACATACTGTACTTACTGTGTCTTCATTGTACTCACCTGGTGGGGAAACATCGGACCCTTTCCAGTAGGATGGCTGGACAAAGAAATAAAACGGCCGCCGAATCCCATATTGCCCTGGTGGTAGAATCAAAAAACAACAATCAGAACAAAATTATTATTATTATTATTATTATTGTAATTATCATTACATCAGTTGATTTGGATGAATCTTTGTTGAGTTGTTGGAAATGACAAAAGGAACAAGTGATTCAATTTTGGTGGTGACCTGGATCGCGATCTGGATCCAGGATTTTTTTTAAAAGATTCTTCACAAAAAGAACTCCACAAAAAGAAGAAGGCAGAAAGACTTGGGGGAAAAAATAGGGTGTAACATAATCAAATGTTCTATCAAACAGCTTCTTAAGTAGAGGTCTCTGGGTGAATTTCTATATATTATTATGAATATAAATATAAATATTATTATTATTATTTATCATTATTATTGACCACCATCTACGGTACAACACTGGGTCAAATTTAAATTTAGAAAAAAGAGCATAGACTATTTGAGGCAACAATAAGTTCCAATTAGGGACAATGCTACTTCCTACTTCAGTTCCTTCCTGCTTAGTGTTGCTTTAATTATCATTTAAGGCAGTTTAGTGACCTGACTTCAACCGATGCGGAAACGTAGACACTTGCGCACGTGAGAAAGGTCAATTAGGGTGTGTGTGTGTGTGTGTGTGTGTGTGTGTGTGTGTGTGTGTGTGTGTGTGTGTGTGTGTGTGTGTGTGTGTGTGTGTGTGTGTGTGTGTGTGTGTGTGTGTGTGTGTGTGTGTGTGTGTGTGTGTGTGTGTACAGGCTTATGGGGATCCTCGTTTGACTCCTGAATGCCCTAATGAATCCCCTACTGACAACAGTGCTCACTACTCGCCAGGAATGGTGCCACCTTATCCAGCTATTTCAGGGCCAGGTAACAGGTGCACAGTGCTCGCTCGCTGCTTAGAGTGGTGTGGAGGAGCAGAGCCCAGATGAAGCAACATGAGTCCCCATAGGTCCACTGTATGAGGCGGATGGCCCATAACTTCAGAAATACAGCATAAGATGCCAATGTCACGGCTAGGTAATGATAAGACATAGGGGCTGCTCGCTGCTTACTGTACAGTGATATGAAGGAGCACTGCAGGGGTGAAGCGACTATATTAGTGACGGTACGTCTATGGCTTTAGAAATATAAAACTGGATTTGGAATCGTTTGAGTATCTGTCATTGAAAATGACAACTCACTAGAACAGTCCCATTGATTTCACTTGTGCACATGTGACACAACCGATGTGTCCTGGTGCAAAAGATTGAGGGTGAATACTTTGATGATTACGGTCACATTGCAGCAAATGCTGTGAAATGTCAGAATTGACCTGGGTACTGATGTGACACGATTAGAGTTATAAATAAACCTTTTCACCGTGACTCTTCTTTTCACAGTACTTTAAAGAGAGTTGTACATGCCACAGTGATGGTATGCTGGTTGTCTGATTGTGAATAACAGTTGTGAATGAATGCTTTGCTGACTACAGTCCCATTACAGTATATGCTGTATTTTTAAGGCCCTCTGGTATAGTATTACAGCAAACTGGCAGGGCGAGCTTAAATCTGTAAATGAATCTATTCAGAATGGCATGGGTGGATGCTGGTGTTTTTTTGTGTTTTCTTAGAGACTGGCCCACAATTTAGAGGAGCCCACACACTTATTTTGTTCCCGGTCCAGTCCTGACCTCCACTTGGTTGGTGGTGTGACAAGTTTAGAGCGGCTAATAAAGCCTGGCTGGTTCACCTGGGAAGACGTTGTCCAGGTACCAGGCCAGCACGGCGTAGAGCACGGTGTCCACGGCCAGCATGACGATGGAGGTGCGGAAGGAGAACTCGTCGCCCTCCAGGGGGCTGGTCTGGATGTTGTCCCACTGCAGCCCCAGCCCCTGCTCCTCGTAACGGGACAGGTACTCCGTCCCGAAGCCAAACGCCACCTGAGACAGCAGACTCTGGAGAGGGGGAGGAAGGCAGACAGGAGAGAGGGAGGAAGGGGAGGGAGGGGGTGGGAGAGGAAGAGAGAAGTAGGGCAGAGGGTGAGAGAGGGAGAGAGAGGGAGAGAGAGAGAGAGAAGCAGCGAGAGAGGGAGAGAAGCAGCGAGAGAGGGAGAGAGGGAAGGAGGGGTGGGAGAGGAAGGGAAAAGCAGAGATGGGGAGGGAGGGAGAGGGAGAAAGAGGGAGAGAGAAGGAGACAAGCGGGGACAGGAAGAGACACAGAAGCAGAGATGGAGAGGGAGGGAGAGGGAGGGAGAGAAGGAGTGAGAAGAGATGGAGAGGGAGGGGGATGGGGGAGGGGAGAGGGAGAGAAGGAGAGATGGAGAGAGAGGGGAGGGCAGGGAGGGAGTGGGGGAGGGGAAGAGACGGAGGTGGAAGAGATGGAGAGTGAGTCAGACCAAGAAAGAAAGAAAGAAAGAAAAGAACAAAAGAAAAGAAAAGAAACAGCACACACGTGAATGGAAACTTACTAAATATCCAACCAATTTGAAAGCAATCAAGATGATGATTGAAATAATAATTCAATCATTCCTCAGCTTTGTTCGCACCTTCCTTTGCACTCGGCAGCCAAAGCGCCGGCCATTGTGTAATGTGACAGCTCTACACTTGCGTTGACTGCACAAACAAACACACACCGTAATCCCCATCGCCTGGGGGCAAGCTGAGTCTTAGTCAGCCATTCACTAGCATTCACACACATCTCAGGTGATTACACAGGGCTCCCTTTCAACCTGTCTGTCAGGTGCACTGTAAATCTCTCCTGTCACTAGGGTGTTTTTTTCTGATGTTTGGCAGGAGAATCTGATCTAGAGCGGATTGTTTGCTTTTCTAAATAAAGAAATGATAATGAATAAACACGTGAGTAAATAAATGTATGTACTAATGTGAACTTTTTCAATATCTTTGTATGAGGTAGGTAACTTGGTATGACAGTTGGCACATTGTTGGTAACGCCTACATACTTTCACCTCATACTAGGAGAGTGAAAAAGTTCACATTATGTTTTTTTATTTAATTCCCAGGTGTGCTTAAATCCCATTGGAATAACACAAGCTCAAATACCCTGATGGGTCCAGATGGGCAGAAATCTGACTGGCAAACTGCCACTGCAAGTTGAGTTTCACATCAGCCCCTAGCACAGTGAATTAGTGTTTTTTTCACCCGGCACACTGGCAGCGGCAGGTCACTACTAAGCATCAACAGGTGCCTAGTGACTAGCGATTAGCTTTGTTCCCCTTTATCAATAATTGTTTGTATATTGTTTGTATATGAGTATTGGGCAATCTTTAGTTCGATCGAGAGATTATTCCACTGCCAACCTAATAGGGTGATCCCAGAAGGCAACCTACTTGCTTGGGTTGAACATGCAGTACGAACATGAGCTGAAAGCACCCACCAAAACTATCTCATGCCAAGAGACAATTCTATTCACAACAACTTTGACTGAAAATTATTCACTGCTACCTGTGTAGTTTAAGACCTTTACCAACCATTGCATTACATTACAGTTGCATTAGATTACACGTACGGTAGCTGACCCTTTTACCCAAAGTGAGTCACAGTTATTTACAGCAAATTGGTTACAGTCCTTAAATGTTTGTGGGGTTCAGTGTTTTGCTCAAGAGCACTTCAACCATGCATGGAGGACTAGGGAGGAGAGGTGAGGCTGGGATTTGAACCCGGGCAACCCTCTGATCTTGGGACCACCACCTCCCCAAACATGAGGCCGCTGCTTCCCAATATCATCTACTGTGTCCACTTACGAACATGAGCTTCATGTCCTTGGTGATGCGGTCCTGCCAGGCGAAGCAGAGGATGTGGGGCAGGTAGAGGCTGAAGTAGATGATGCCGCTGCAGGCCGCCGCCAGGTTGGCCTTGCTGAAGAACACGCTCATCAGGAAACACTGCATGATGGTCGCCGTGGTGAAGGCCATCAGGAACAGGAAGAGGATCAGCGGGTCACTGTAGTTCAGCACGTTGCCACCCTGCGAGGGAGATGGAGAGGGAGGGAGGGGGGGAGAGAGAGAGAGAGAGAGAGAGAGAGAGAGAGAGAGAGAGAGAGAGAGAGAGAGAGAGAGAGAGAGAGAGAGAGAGAGAGAGAGGTGAAAATTCAAAAAAATAAAGCTGTCCAAAAGTTCTAAAAACTGACTATTTTTTGGCAGTAACCCACTAGGGGTCACTGCAGGTTATCACTTCAATAGGAGCAATATACTGCAAAACGTCCATGAATGCTGTAGTAAGTGTGCAAGTGGTCTTTGGAATGAGTGGCACTGGGTGGCATCTATCTATCTATATTAAGATTCATCAAAAAAAATTACCATAATAATCATCATAGCAATAGCAGTGAGCAGGGCAGTGTTTGCGGACATGGTGAGGAAGCTACCATATCATTTCTATCATTAGCTTTATAAAACCTCAACCAAAGATAGTCAACTAGGTTTCCTATACTGGTTTACAATATTAAGCTCCATGAAACGTCTCCAGTGAAAGCGTTGGTCTTCCTCACCATAGTAATAGCAGTGAGCAGGGCGGTGCTTGCAGACGTGATGAAGAAGCTGTCAATCTACCATATCATTAGATTTATAAAACACGATTGTCAACTAGGTTCCTGGACTGGTCCACCATATTACAGTAAGCTTCATGAAACGTCTCCAGTGAAAGCGGTGGTCTTCCTCACCATAGTGATAGCAGTGAGCAGGGCGGTGCTCATGGACATGATGAAGAAGCTGTCTATGAACCAGGTGGCCCAGATGACGCCGTTGGTGACGCCCATGGCCTTCAGTGTCTCCTTCAACCGCAGCTCCTTCTCCAGCACGATGCTCTTCACGATCATGGAGGCCGAGTAGACCCAGGCCAGCACCATGAAGATGGGGAAGCAGCGGTTCAGGGTCAACATGAAGCTGCAGGAGGAGAGGAGAGGAGAGGAGAGAGGAGGAGAGGAGAGTAGAGGAGAGGAGAGGAGAGGAGAGAGGAGGAGAGGAGAGTAGAGGAGAGGAGAGGAGAGGAGAGGAGAGGAGAGGAGAGGAAAGGAGAGGAGAGGGGAGGGGAGGAGTAGGAGAGGGAGAGGAGAGGACAAGAGAGGAGAGGTAGAGAGGAGAGGAGAGGAGAATAGAGGAGAGAAGAGGAGAGGAGAGGAGAGGAGAGGAGAATAGAGAGGAGATGAGAGAGGAGAGGAGAGGACAGGAGAATAGAGAAGAGGAGAAGAGAAGAGAAGAGAAGAGAAGAGAAGAGAAGAGAAGAGAAGAGAAGAGAAGAGAAGAGAAGAGAAGAGAAGAGAAGAGAAGAGAGAGGAGAGGAAAGGAGAGGAGAGGAGAGGAGAGGATAGGAGAGGGGAAGGGAGGAGAGGAGAGAATAGGAGTGGAGAGGAGAGGAGAGGAGAGGAGAGGAGAGGAGAGGAGAGGGAGAGGAGATAAAATACAAAAAAGAAACACAAAAGATAGAAAACTAATGTGAAGCAATCTAAGATGCCAATTTAAATTATTTAAAATTAATCTGTTCACAAACACTGATATTTAAATTCTAACACTTAGAATGAATGTTATTCTCACAGGTCGTCCACGTAGCAGGGGTAGGGCATCTGCTGCAGGTACACCCCTAGAGGCCACTCCTTCCCTGTGTGGGTCTTGATGACCGCGTGCTCCACCATGTCCTGGAGGTAGGCGAAGCCACCCCACACATACCGCAGGTCTTCCATGGCATCAGCTCTCGGACCCGGGTCCCAGTATCTTGGGAGCAAACAGTGAAATAATTACACAAATTATGGGGGTGGTGAGGGAGGGAGACTGCTGAATCATTTATTTTTTTAAATAAAAAGTGGAAGAATACAAATGAACATAGCTCAGTGTTTCATTTTCAGTCCAAGGACTATTTGGAACCAGTGTCTTAAACTCACCTATTGACAAACAATACTGAACCTTATAATTAACCCATAAACCTGAGCACCTGCAAAAAATGCTTGTTGAATTCCTAAGCCCTTTTTGGGAAAAGGTGCCCTCCGTCTACAAAAACCTACATATCTCAGCCTCCGAAGCACATAAAAACATGAAATAATTGCATATAAAAGCTAGGACCCTGATCTTGCATTAGAGAACATTCAGCTGTAACAGACCCACATTTTTATTTAAAAAAAACAAAAATCTCAAGAGCCTGAATGCAGTGGCCATGCAGCTTATACACAGCATCAGTGTTAATTTCGTCAACCATGACTATGACTAAAAGTTATCGTCAATGCCCCTTTTTGATTTTCGTCATTTAGACTCAGACTAAGACTAAATTGGGAAGGCAATGACTAAAATATGACTAAGACTAAAATTGATTTTCGTCATTGTGACTAAGACTAAGACTAAAATTTAAAAAAGCTGACGAAATTAGCCCTGTTGTAAAATAAAATGGAGAAAAAGAGAACCAGTGTGTGAAGAAGGTTTATTCTGTACAGTGTGATATATGTTAAAAAGAGAAGCAATGTGCGGAGAAGGTTTATGCTGTACAGTCAATGATATACTGTATGTCAAAAAGAGAAGCAGTGTGGAGAAGTTCTATTATGTAAAGTGTTGACTAAAATGACAAAAAATTGACTAAGACTAAAATTGATTTTCGTCATTTAGACTAAGACTTACACTAAATTGGGAAGGCAATGACTTAAATATGACGAAGACTAAAATTGATTTTCGTCATTGTGACTAAGACTAAGACTAAAATTTAAAAAGCTGACAAAATTAACACTGCACAGCATCAGGTTTAAATGGGTTAAGTACTGTGTAATCCCATCCCATCCACCCACCTGTCCTTGATCTTGTTGGTGCGCTCCACCACGTCTATGTCCATGCGGATCTGGAACTTGACGTGTGGGGGGACAGTGGTGGTCCAGGGGTAGATGTCCTGGAAGACCAGGCCGGCCCACAGCTTCCCCTCGTCCAGCAGGTCCAGAGCCAGGTAGGTCAGCTCGTCATCAGTGGTGAGGGGCTTGAACTTGTCCAGCTCCAGACACTACATCATGGAGAGTGGGGAAAAGGGGAAAAGACGAAAACAGTGGGGATATCTGTGATAAGCCACAGTAAAATGCCAGACAGACAAACAGACAGACAGACAGACAGACAGACAGACAGACAGACAGACAGAGAGACAGACAGAGAGACAGACATGCTCACACGCACAAGCACGTAAGCATGCACACACACAACACTAGCATCCCTGTGAGGACGTTTTATGATAAGATAGATTGGAAATCAACTTGATGAGAAATCTTCCACTATATGTCTGCATGTTTTTTGACTGCATGTATTTTTAAGTTCAAAACAGCGCAAGAGAGTACGCAATTAAGTAGGTGTGTGAGTGCACACGCCTGTCTATTTGTGTGGGTGTATGCCTTTTTTTCACACCATGTGCTTTGCTAGCAAATGCGTTGCTAGCAATGGACGGACAAACAATGTCAATGCCAAAGTTCCTGGTCCCCGTGGCCCATTCCCTGTGACACCTCAATGGGGGCCTCAGATGGAGAGGCAGCCATGTCCAATCGAGCACCCAG
>NC_085865.1:23366566-23369066 GCF_034702125.1 Engraulis encrasicolus | reverse complement strand
TCTGTTGGGGGCCTTGACCGCACGCACGCACACGCACGCGCACACGCACGCGCACACGCACACGCACACGCACACGCACACGCACACGCACACGCACACGCACACGCACACGCACACAGAAATTCCTGTACAGTAGCTCACCTGGGCATACTGATTGATGGTGCGAATGGCGCGGTCCGTCATGTTGAAGACGTTGCGCCAGTCGAAGGCGGGCATGCCAGGTTGGCGTTCCTCCTCGGGCCCGGTGAAGAGGAAGTTGAGGATGTGATTTACGGTGAAGGGCATGCTGCGCAGGCTCCGCTTCAGGTGGTGCATCACCGTCGGGTTCATGATGGAGCTCTAGAGAGAAAAGGGCAGCAGACAGTGAGGACAATAAGAGTGGAGTTACAATATAAAAGCCGTTGGTGCAAGTAAGGGGTGTATGTACAGTAGAAGCGAGGAATAGATGTGTATGTATGTGGATGTACTACGTAGAGGCGAGGAGAATACGTGTATGCACATGATGTACATTATATGTACGTAAATGGTGTCTGTGCATGTACAGTATTTGTACGGTAATTGTATTTGTACTGTCACAAAAGATCCGCCTAAGGGCTTCCGCACATAGGCTCCAACAAAGTGCTGCGCACTGCTCCGCAAAAGTTCGATTCCATTGTTTTCAATAGAACCCCGCACACTGGCGCCGATGTCCGCGGACATTCGCCGATGTCGGATAGCAATTAGAGACAAGTTCTATTTTGTCGGCGCCGTGCATTGAATATCAATGCTATGTTCGTGTGAAATTGTTTTTGGGGGTCCGAATTGTATCGGAAGCAAAACTGCGCCGCAGTGCTGTCGGAGCCAATGTGCGGCCGGCCTAATGTTGTACCTGATTAAATGACCCGTCTGATGTGAAAAATGAATTGCTTTGGGCTATATTAAATGCATCAGGTGTAAGTTAAATGCATTTAGGTGATCCATCACCATAGGATTCCTGATCAAGTCCTGAAGTAAGAGAAGGGTAACACAATTAATAAAAAATGTGTAATTTTAAAATAGTGCTTTGGGTGCGAGTTAACTGCATATAGGAAAAAATATGCACTCTTTCTAATATAAAAAGGTTATGTTGCGATAAACTTTTTAGCATGAGAAGAAGCTAGGTGAGTGAGATAAGAGAGGGGCATTCCATATCTGTTCTTTGCATGTCGACGTGTAAATGTGCAGTTTATGTGCTGTATACTGCTGATCCACCTGAATTACCTGAGCACCTGAATTAATCTCTCTATCAATAAAGCCTCTCTACTCCTAGTCTACTAAAAGGTGATGCAATGCTGTAGGCCTCCTGATGGAGTGCTGGATAAGAGTAAAGCAGAGATAACAGAGGGGACAGAGGGGGCAACATTCCACAACTGCTGTAGTCTCTTAAGTGCAGCTAGACCTGCTGACAAGGTGATTCACTATTTGCTGAAAAAACTATGAACTACAGGTACATTACTGAACTACAAGTGAAGTGAAGTGAAGTGAAAGCCCACCTGGAAACTGGCAATACAGCACTCCACAGCAAACAGCACTCAGTCTCAATGCGCACACTGGTTATTTACTCTGCCCACCAATCAGGTCGGGAGTCGATCCGACAACCTATGGGCTACGAGTCTGACACCCTAGCGCTTTACCCATGGCCGCCCCAAATCATAACAACATTGTTCTGGAATTACAGAGAGTCTTGAATAAGATATTAAAATTAGGTATTTGCCATTTTGGTTTCAACAAGCTTATATTTGTCTTAAAGCATCACTCCGGTATTTCTGACATGATAGGACGGAATTGTACACATGTGATACCACAATGTGTACATACTGATCTTATGTCGATATGTGTAAATGTCTGCTCTATGGTATGGATACACTGCTGGACTTCACTGCTCGCATCAATAAAGCATCTCTTGTCTAGTCTACAAAAAAAAAATCGACGACACTGTCCGAGTTTAATGTTTTACGACGGGCTGAAACATGTAGAACATCCTGTTCTTCAAACAAGATGCTAAACTCCTGAAATCACCAGCACTGTTCTGACTAATGACAGCTAGATGAGGAAGCGCTGCTATGGTTGCGCAAATCATTAATGGGACTTGCTGTGACTTCTGTGTAAATGTAAACACAGAGGATATACTGTACATTCCACACTAGCTGCAATTGCAGGTGTTATGGTGGGGGAATGATGTAGTAAACTACTTCATCTTTGTATTGCATCTTTGTTACTATAGTTCCATTATCCATGTTTTTTAAATATGCTGTTTATATGGTTCACATTGTGCATCATATGGACATGTCTGCAAAAAATCGTATTATTATGCATTGTATCGTGTATTGTACTTTATGTGTCGTAATGACACTTTGGACACTTTTCCAGTTTTTGATCTTTGGGTGTTCTGCTGTTTTTATGTATGTAGGCTACTTGACACCAGGATCAATAAATTATACTATACTCTACTACTACTCTACTCTACTCTTTGTATGACAGC
>NC_085865.1:23359066-23361566 GCF_034702125.1 Engraulis encrasicolus | reverse complement strand
CTGACCCCGAGCAATGGGAGGGTGACTCGCATTCCCTATTTTGTCACCCATGCTTTACAAAGCAGTTACACATCACAGTATAAAATGCAAAAGCAGAGGAACACCAGCAACCTGTACCAAATATGACAGTTAATTTGTCAATTTCAAGGGGAAATACATGTAGAACACAAACCTTCACCCACCCAACTTTTTATGAGCTGGGGCTGTAATCATGGAACGTGTAATAAACACAAATAAAGTAAGCTGAGGTAATAAGAACAGCAGCTCACACACTTGATGAGCTGCATGTGGCAGGTGAGTCATTTCAAAGTGAAATGCAATATGTACAGTATTGTTGGCTGCAACAAAAAACCCTACTCAAACGGAAAAAATGTCATGTAAAGTATTTCATGCAAATAAATTAAATTAAAAACCAACTCAAGTTCTTGATGATCACTCACTCACTCACTCACTCCATGCATTTTTATGTATGAAAATTCTGAGGAGAGAAGAATGCCCAGTCACAACGTCATCATCAATATGTAAATAAAATGAAAAAGCAGCTTACGTTCTTAATGATCTTGCGAGTGGCGGGGGAGTCGGGTGCGTAAAGGATGTGTCCCATGAGCAGTGGCTTGACGGAGCTCCAGACGATGCGCGTGATGGGGTTCGACTCCAGCTCCTGGATCAGGTCATTGCAGAACGGAGCTAGAAGACAAATCACAGGGGTGGATCAGTACCCACAACATTACATTACATTACATTTAGGGATGTACCAAGTCCAAGATTAGGTTTCAAATTTGGCCGGATTGGGCCTTGCTGACGGGGTTTAGTTTTGTTTTCCGTAAAATTTGGTATTCTGTATCAGCTAAATCTGAAGCAGTGGGTTCAGAATTCGGTAGAACCTTATCAATCCGGATATGATACATCCCTTCGTTACACTTGGCTAACACTTTTATGCAAAGAAACGTACAGATATTAGTAAAGTACAGGATATTCGTTACATTAGCTGTCAATGCTAAGTGCTGTATAATGTAATGTAAATATTTTTTTTTTGGTCTTTTTAGACTTTATTATGGACAGGACCGTATAAGAAGTAGACAGGAAGCAAATGGGGAGAGAGACGGGGAGGGCTCGGCAAATGACCCAGGCCGCGAATCGAACCCGCGTCAGCCCCATGGCAGGCGAGTGCCCTACCGGACGGCCACGGCAGGACCTGTATAATGTAATGTAATAAAACAATACTCACTGGTGGTGCTGTCGTACTTGTAGTCGCGCTGGGCCTGCCGGGAGCTGTCGATGCCCAGGAAGGCCTTGTAGTTGTTGTCCTCGTACCAGTTGAAGGACATGACGCGCGAGAAGGCCCCCTCGCTGTAGCCACACACCAGGCTGGAGAGGGTGGACATGAGCGTGGTGAAGGTGGGGGTGGGGGCATCCACACGCAACAGGGAGCTCAGCAGGGTCACCAGCTCTTTGCCGCTACTCCTGTTCATCAGCTGTGGACAACACATGAAGTACATGCAGGTTAGTGTGTGTGTGTGTGTGTGTGTGTGTGTGTGTGTGTGCGTGTGCGTGTGTGTGTGTGTGTGTGTGTGTGTGTGTGCGTGTGCGTGTGTGTGTGTGTGTGTGTGTGTGGTGAAAGTGGGAGCATCTGCGCAGATCAGGAAGGTCAGCAGGGTTACCAGCTGTTTGTCACTACTCCTGTGCAGTAGTTGAATACAACACATACCAGTACATGTAGAGAGAGAAATAGAGTGTTTATGTGTGTGTGTGTGTGTGTGTGTGTGTGTGTGTGTGTGTGTGTGTGTGTGTGTGTGTGTGTGTGTGTGTGTGTGTGTGTGTGTGTGTGTGTCTGTGTGTGTCTGTGTGTGTCTGTGTGCGTGCGTGCATGTGTTTGTGCGCAAGTGAACAAACTGTGGGGCAGGTGTGTGTGTGTGCCACATTTAGGCAACGAGCTTGAATGAAAACACAGGGCAGGGATTCCACAGGCTAAATCAAGGCTCAATTCTTTTTTAAGACCACAACTCCCAGGCCTGAAATATCCCACAGTGAACACAAATAACACGGCGGCGAAACACGACCAAAAAGAAAGCTGTGAATTGAAGTGTTGGGGAGGGACCGCAGACTATATATAGCCAAGTGTGGATGCGGCACCGCTGTGCCCATGAGGGGGGTGCCCCTTTGATGACAGAGTAAACCAACATCTACCATTCACTCCCACGCCACAGACTACTACGACAGATGAATGGGGAGGAGGGTGTGTGTGCGTGTGTGTGTGTGTGGGGGGGGGTTCTTCTTAGGGGGCAACAGGTGTACATGAAGCTTCTGTACATCTGCTTTATTCCTGGCTGAGGTACATTTCCTGAGGTATATTTTGGTAACTCTTTGTAATAATGGATGCATAAAAAACATTCAACCAATGATGAACAAAACATTAACAAATTGTTTTATTAATTATTTGTTTAAAAAAAGTTTTATTAATGCTAATTTATTTAATTAGCATAGCAATGATTAATATAAA
>NC_085865.1:23339066-23354066 GCF_034702125.1 Engraulis encrasicolus | reverse complement strand
TCTCTCTCTCTCTCGCCCCCCCCCCCTCTCTCTCTCTCCTATTCTCTCTCTCTCCCTCTCTTCCCCTCCCTCTGTCTCTGTTTGTTTTATTGTGGCCCGGAGATCCGATACTTAAGTCTTCAATAGGCGTGTCCCTGTCCTAATCTTATTAGTTGTGAAGTAGGCCAGGTCTGACCGCACTGACGCCCGCTGCAGAGGAGCAGGCTGGTCAGCAGTGGGTTAGCTCTCACCCTATGGATTGGGTCCTAAGCCACTTTCTCTACACATACACAGGTACTGACACATACTGGCTCCATTGATTGTTTGTTTACAGGGATAACGGTTGCATGGAAGACTGTTGATTTGTTGTGTGGATCCAGAGAATAGCACAAACACAGACAGTGATGCTTTTATAGAGATCTCACCACAAAGGGAGCTTTACGAATCCAAGCTATATTGATCCATTTTGATGTTAATATTGAGTAATGTCATAGCAGCCAGTAAGGACTGATCAGACATAATAAAGTCCCACACAATACATTGCACTGGTGTCCAGAGTTGTTAAAGGTAGACCTGCATCAGCGAAACGAAGCAAACATCCCTTGGAATGGCTGTCGATGTCTAGAGACGCCCCTGCATGCCAAGCTCAGGCCAATTTTGTAGACTGAGCCAGGCACTGTTGGCACGTCTTTGCCCAATCTCACCCTACATACCCAATGTACGTGTATGGGCACACACACACGTTTGTCCATGTGGCCATTATGTGTATTTATGTAAGCTACTTGACACTGTTTTCCACCGGGGATCAATAAAGTTAACCTACTCTACTCTACTCTACTCTACTCTACTCTACTCTACTCTACTCTACTCTACTCACACTCAAGCACACACACACACACTCAAGCACACACACAAACACACTCAAGCACACACACACACACTCAAGCACACACACAAACACACTCAAGCACACACAGAGAGAGAGAGAGAGAGAGAGAGAGAGAGAGAGAGAGAGAGAGAGAGAGAGAGAGAGAGAGAGAGAGAGAGAGAGAGAGAGAGAGAGTCTGGGCATGTTTGTATGTGCCACTGTATGCACAAGTTCCAATATTCCTAAAATATAAATATTGGTGCGAAGGCACCACAGTACAGCATTAAATGCAGGCCAGAACTGCTCAGCTAAACAACAGTCCTGGACGGATGCTTTAGACCAGTGGTTTTCAACCTGTTTGGAACAAACACCCCCTTGACCTTATGCCAACCCCCCCCCCCCCGGTATTAAAAAATAAAATAGACTACCTCTTTCAGGTGTATGCTTCTCCACGCCCCCTGAAAGCTCCCTAGTGCTCCTTTAGAGGCTGTAGAACACCTGTTGAGGAACAATACTTTATACTAGTCTTTCTCAATGGGGGCTCTAAAGCCCCCAGGGGGCATTGGGGAGCCATTCTGGGGTGTTGAGAAGGATACAGCAGAGAGGGGGCTGTGCTTGGGGGGCATTAGTACATTTTATCTTTTAATAATAAGGGGGGCGTTGGCAGGCTTACGATGAGGTCAAGGGGAGCGTTTGGAGGTGTATGATGAGGTTCAGGGGGTGCTAATTAAACAAAGGAACCACAGCTTTAGACCCACACAGTGCCGTTGGCAGCACGTTGCATAGGCTGAGAGTATGACGTAGAGGTGAGGTGAGCTGCACTGTAGCACGAAGACAAAGCCCATAGTTAACTCCCTCCCTCCCTCCCTCCCTCCGCCTTCTCCTCCACATCACCTCCTAATCCCCTTCAGTACAGTACTGTACTGTAAACAGCACCATTCATCGCACATGAAAAGCAGGCAACAAAGCCTTTCCTGAGCTCCGAGTCCTGAGCCCCGGCCGGCCTGCCTGCCTCCGTCCCCATTTTAACGATCCTGTTTCTCCTCTTTTTATGTACTGTGCTGTGGAGCTTACACAGGGGGTGTTTGGTGTGCATCATGGCGAATCCACCCTTAACTGGGGGACTTGGGAGTTGGTGGTTGAGGTTGATAATGTGTGTGTGTGTGTGTGTGTGTGTGTGTGTGTGTGTGTGTGTGTGTGTGTGTGTGTGTGTGTGTGTGTGTGTGTGTGTGTGTGTGTGTGTGTCTGTGTGTGTGTGTGTGTGTGTGTGCGTACGCGCGCGTGTGCACGTACATGTTAGTGGTTGAGGGTGAAAGTGAGTGTTTGTGCTACGGTGTGTTTTGTGTCCGTACACGTACACGTACATTGTACATTGGGTATGTTGGGTGAGATTGGGCAAAGACGTGCCAACAGTGCCTGGCACAGCCTGCAAATTTGGCCCGAGCGTGGCATGCAGGGGCGTCTCTTGAGGCACATCTACAGCCATGCCAAGGAATGCTTTGCTTTGTTTTCGCTGTGTAATAATTGTCGTATAATTGCGCCAGAAGTGCTGCGCTCCAGCAAACCCCAATGGACTCATTTGATTTTTGCGGGTTCCCTCAATAAATCTTCAAGCTAGCGTCAACGGTTAAAACCACACGGTTGATGTTGCAATGTCAAAGACTTTAGTTTTGGGTTTCTTTTACTTGCATGTTACTTTAATGGTGCCTAGAGAACCTTTTTGACACAAGACCAGTCTTGCATCACTTCTACCAAACCACTGGAACGCTGAACTGCACTGAGGGCAAAACCGCTGGAAATGTTTCTGTTGGCACTGCCGTTGATGTGTTTTAACACTCTGTGGCCTCCACATGCACTAACTCAAATGCAAATACATGGAATGAGGTTCAAGGGGTTAGAACTAGTGATGGGCAACCTGGATTCAAAAGCTACATAGCCTATGGACAGGTAAAACCAGGCATGTTGTAGGACATGCCACTGGATTGTGGCTTCTCAATCCAGGTTGCCCATCACTGGTGAGAACTAATAAGTCACAAAAATGAGGGGTTCATGGGTACATATACTCATAATGTCACATATGACAACAAGGGGCAAGTGTTTGAATTTGACCTTATGTCATTTACTGATTCTATCCCTTCTCTATCCTTCAATAATAAAAGGTAGACATTTTACACCAAAGCAACAGTCTTCTATGGCAAAGGCATGAGGATCCAAAGATGAGGAAGAGATCGGGCCAATTCAGGTGGTCCATCTCTTTACAGAGGGTTATGGTGTGGTGCTAATGGGATTGGGGTGCAAACTACTTAGGTTTTAGGGTTTTTGACAAGTTGCTGATGAGTTCCTGCCAACACCAACAACACCATTAGAGGACCAAGAGATACATAAGAGGAAGTGTTCATGGTGTTCCAAATCCTCACAGGGACACACGGAGAGAGGGCTTAAGGTGTGGTTGGGATGGGGTCAAAAATAATTGCTTTTGGGATACGCTGTGGCTCAGTGGGCTAAGGAACGCTGCTCATAAAGCCGGGATATGGGTCTTTGCCCTCCCACTCATTTCATCTTCCACTGCCTTTCTAAACGAAGGCTGAAAGGCCAAAAAAACTAAACTAAACAAAAACACGCATTTCAGAGCCCTGTCCCACACATTTCTAGCGGCCATCACCCCTGCACCTGCCAAAAGCAACACCATTGCACAACAAAGGAGAATAGGAGAGCAAGAAGATAGAGGCAAAGTTATCGCACACCAATGTAGTTTTTTGAGCTGCTGGCCACTTGTGCATTCAAATACAAAACAAAATAAAGAAGATGGCGCACACTCTGCTTGATATTTTGTTGATGTGATGTTTGGGCCAGTTTTGAAGAAGGTCAGGAGGCCAAAATGCCACTTCAATAAACCCTGGGGGGCAGAGGAAGCGCCATCTTGACAGAGGCAAAACACTCACCACACGGAAGAGCTTGAAGAAGTCTATGTTGGCGTAGAAGCGGTCCTCGATCATCTGCAGGCGCATGGGCGAGAGGGCACACATGGCGTGGCGCACGGCGTACAGGCCCCGGCGGCTGGGGAAGATCAGGAAGCGCTCCAGGAGAGACTGGCTGCACGCTATGTCCTTCAGCTGCAGGTCGGGCACGCCATACGCAAACTGTGGACACCAGGAGAAGAGAGGGCAAGAGCGGGGAGAGGAGGACACCAAGCAACATATAAGTAGATAAATAGATCAACAAACACAAACAGACAAAAAATGGGAAAGGAGGGGGCACCAGATAGAAACTAAATACATGAGCAAATAAACACAAGAAAAAACAAAAACGATAAGAAAGTGAAGTGTGACATGTTTGAATGAAAGGAATTTCGAAAAGGAAAAGAAAGAATGAATGCTGCAGGAAATAAAACATCCAAGTTACATGGAAAAAAAGAGGGAAAAAAGCATTCAATCATTTCTGATTAATTTGATTCATTGTTCATTAGTGCGACACAGGCATACATCAACGTCGAGATAAAAGTCCCCAGCCATGCGTACTTGGGCATAACAGACGCGACTTCCTCTGTGAACACGGAACCCAACAATGGCCGCATTCCCATGGCGACTGCCTATTTGTGGCAACAATTTGTAACCAGCAGATAACCGGCTGCAATCTGATCTCCATGCCCCCCAAACCCTACCTACCCCCACTCCATACACACACGCACGCACGCACTCACACACGCACCCAAAAACATGTTTAGAGACACACACACACACACACACACACACACACACACACACACACACACACACACACACACACACACACACACACACACACACACACACACACACACACACACACACACATCCCATTCATGCCAACCAACCGAAACAGCATCCAAAGGACACAATGTATCATTACATTGTTCCCAATAATGACATGACAACCCCGGCCTGCTAGCAGGTGTACAGTACACAGACTGTATGCCTACCCTGTACTGCAGTCCATTGGTCGATTTCCTTGGCCAAAAAAAAATCGACCAGTGACAAACATGGATGATCAAATACTCAAAAAGCACTCGGTGATCAAACCGTGTGAGAGAGAAAGAGCCATTGTGTAGTGCTTCCATCCCCACCACCACCTTCACCACCAGCAACATCACTACCATCATCCCCCACCCGTCCCATCAGGGGTGGCGACTTGGGGGGCGGGGGCCAAGGGAGAGAGGGGGCCCATAATTGGGTCCTTATTTCATTGTATGTATTGAGCTGGGGGGCCCTCTCAGACAACTTTGTCCTGGGCCCAGCCAGAGCTGTCAGCGGTCCTGCATCCCATCATCATTCTCCCTCTCCCATCCTCCACCCTCACCTTCCCCTGCTGATAGCCTGGTGGGCCAGGCATGTATTGGCAGAGGCTCCTGCTCAAACAGGATTACGTAACTCGCAACAGGAATAATACAAGGGGGAACGTTTTTGGCGTGGGTGACACATTAGCGAGACCGAGTCACCGCGGGGCGTCTGAGAGACAGTTATGGGGAGTGACAGTGACAGTGAGAGCGGGCCCTGTAACAAAGGGGACAGTGTGACGGCCAACCAACACCCTCTCCTCTCCTCTCCTCTCCCTCCTGTTCCACACACTTCCTCAACAACCCCCCCACACCTCACTCACAGGGACAGTGTGACGGCCGACCAACTCGCTTTGCTCCTCTCTCTCCTGCTTCCCCCCACCTGACTCACAGGGACAGCGCGACGACCAACCAAGATCACTCCCTCCTCTTCTCCCTGCTCATGCACCCCTCCCCACAGCCAACCTTACTCACTCACAGGGGGAAATACGCTGTCAATAAGCTGCTGAGCGTTCGCACACACACAGACATACAGTGCACACACACGCACGCACACACACACACACACACACACACACACACACACACACACACACACACACACACACACACCACACACACACACACACACCACACACACACACACACACACACACACACACACACACACACAGGCGTCATTGTTACGATTGTGTGCAACCACCTGCACACAAAAAACACACATAAAACACACACACACACACACACACACACACACACACACACACACACACACACACACACACACACACACACACACACACACACACACACACACACACACAGACACACAGACACACACAGACACACACACAACCCCAGTGTCCATGCTGTGGAAGTAAGACCTGTGGTGTGTGGCGTCTCTGGCCCCTGTCTGGTGTTCTGAACAGGACAGGACTGAAGGGGGATTCAGAGTCGCGCGTTCACGGAGGTTCTGCACAGAGAAGCAGCCACCGCGCCCCCCTGTGCAGCGACAAAACGACCCCTGGCTGCAGTACACGCATGTTTCTCCCAGGCTGAAATGTCCGTGAGCTGAGCTATGCTTGAAGACGGTGATTGGTCAATGCGCTTACGGCAGTCCGGGGGGAACTCAGCCCTGATAGGTCAGTTGTGTTCTATTCTTCTACCCTACCGCGGAGGTTTGAAGGAAAACGAAAAACACGATGCAGTTGACTTGGCAGGAAATCACTGGAGTTTACTTGACAGGGAGAAGAGAAACTGTTTTTTATTTCAGTAGTACTACTTCCAAAAAATCAATTAGAAATATCCAGAAAAGGCCATCATGAAAATGATATGTTTGTAGTGTGGTAGTAGCAAAGAAGCCTCTTTGTTCTTTGGTAGTGTGGCAGCTAGCTCATTAAAACAGGGTTCGCTAATGTCCTGTAGAGTTTGAATGGGTTTGGCTGACAGTTGCTAAGCTAGCTGTTAATTAGATAGGCTATCTATTGTATTTAAAAATGGCTTTTGTTTCATTTAACCACCTCAACTGTAAAACATGAATAAAGAGAGAATCTTGTATGCTATCATTCATGTCTAATTACGCCACAACTTTTTAAATTAATAGCAAGAAGCCTCTTTGTTGATTTGTAGTGTGGCTAGCTAGCTTCTAAAACAGGGTTCGCTAATGTCCTGTAGAGTTTGAATGGGTTTGGCTGACAGTTGCTAAGCTAGCTGTTCATATGGCCATTAGATGTATTGTATTTAAAAACAGCTTTTGTTTGGCATTTTAACCACCTGAACTGTAAAACATGAATAAAGAGAGAATCTTGTATGCTATCATTCATGTCTAATTACGCCACAACTTTTTAAATTAATAGCAAGAAGCCTCTTTGTTAGTGGTAGAATTACGTTTCAGGTGGCTAGTCAACTAGCTTTGAGTTTGTAATGACTGATTTAGCTGGCTAGCTACTACTAGGCCCCAGGTGTGAATGGCCATTCATGCTGTCTATTGTCTTTTAAAATGGCGTTTGTCTTTCATTTAATCTCATGTAATACTTGACCAAAAAGAAACTGATGTTGTACCATCTAATTATGCCCCAACTTTTAGAAGTAGGCTACTAGTGGAATATTACGTTTTACATAGCCAGCTGGTTAGCTTTGTGATTCATTCTAGGGACTGGGCTCAACTGAATGAGTTAGTTCGCCCCCTGTTGTCACGGAGGTGAATTGACGTCATTAAATTCTCAGCGGTGAAAAAAACACCACGCCCTTTCCTGCATGCGTACGCAGGGCGACTATGAGGAATACACATCCCGCTGACAGTACGTCCATGCTGTACCCCAAGTCAGCACAGCATGACTATGTATCAGGCTTGAGCAGTGCTGTGCTGTGCTGTAGTGTGCTGTAGTGTGCTGTAGTGTGCTGTAGTGTGCTGTGCTGTGCGCTGTAGTGTGCTGTGCTGTAGTGTGCTGTAGTGTGCTGTGCTGTGCGCTGTGGTGTGCTGTGCTGTGCTGTGCTGTGTTGTGCTGTGCAGTGCGGTGCGGTGCGGTGCGGTGCTGTGCTGTGCGCTGTAGTGTGCTGTGCTGCGCTGTGCTGCGCTGTGCTGTATGGTGCTGTGCTGTGCTGTGCTGTGACTGTGCTGTGGCTGTGCTGTGCTGTGCTGTGCTGTGCTGTACGCTGTGCTGTAGACTGTGCTGTGCTGTGCTGTGCTGTAGACTGTGCTGTGCTGTACGCTGTGCTGTGCTGTGCTGTGCTGTGCTGTGCTGTACGCTGTGCTGTGCTGTACGCTGTGCTGTGCTGTACGCTGTGCTGTGCTGTACGCTGTGCTGTACGCTGTGCTGTGCTGTGCTGTGCTGTGCTGTGCTGTGCTGTGCTGTGCTGTGCTGTGCTGTGCTGTGCTGTGCTGTGCTGTGCTGTGCTGTGCTGAGCTTGAATGTGCTGTGCTGTGCTGTGCTGTGCTGTGCTGTGCTGTGCTGTGCTGTGCTGTGCTGTATGGTGTGCAATGCTGAGCTGTAGTGTGGTGTGGTGTGGTGTGGTGTGCTGTGGGACCTGCTGAGTTGCTGGATGCTGGCCTCAGTCCAGGCGCTCACATATCCAGGCAAAGCACAATAAACAAAGCTACCAGTGGGAGGCCCTCTCTCACCATCTCTGCATCCATCCCTCCATCCCTCCATCCCTCCATCCATCCATCCACCCTCTCTCTCTCCGTCTCATGTGCTTTCTCTGTCCCTATATGTAACTCTCTAGCTCTGTTTCTTTTTTTTATTATTGGTCTCACCGTCTCTCTCACCATCCTCCCTTCTCTCTCTTTTTCTCCTACTCTAGCTCCAACCCTCCACTCTCTCTCACACACACTTTCTCTCTCTACATAAACCCTCATGTGTCTCGGTCATTTCACCATCCCTCTCACTGTCTCTCACTAATCATTCACGTAAATATCTCTCTCTTTCTTTCTTCTCTGTCCGTCCACCTGCCAGTCTGTCTCTCTGCCAAAGCAGTGCATACAAATAACACAACGAAACAAAAGTACAATTACAGTATTATTACAGTAGTATATTTTCAGGAGTATATAGTCTCAGTCAACCTGCCTCTCTGTTCTCCCTCTGTCTGTCTGTCTGTCTGTCTGTCTGTCTGTCTGTCTGTCTGTCTGTCTGTCTGTCTCTCTCTCTCTCTCTCTCTCTCTCTCTCTCTCTCTCCTCTCTCTCTCCTCTCTCTCTCTCTCTCTCTCTCTCTCTCTCTTCTCTCTCTCTCTTCTCTCTCTCTCTCTCTCTCTCTCTCTCTCTCTCTCTCTCTCTCTCTCTCTCTCCTGTGACCCTGGTTGTCCACATTCCTGGGCTCCCACCGGCTGCCATTATGTGTCTCTCTACAGGCCGGGCTTAGCGCTGACCCCTGGGTGTAATTGGCTGTCTCGCTGCGCATTTGTGCTGTGTGTGTGTGTGTGTGTGTGTGTGTGTGTGTGTGTGTGTGTGTGTGTGTGTGTGTGTGTGTGTGTGTGTGTGTGTGTGTGTGTGTGTGTGTGTGTGTGTGTGTGTGTGTGTGTGAATGAATGTACAACTCTATGTGTGTGTGTGTGTGTGTGTGTGTGTGTGTGGTGTGTGTGTGAAACTGGCTCACTGGCCATGCGTAGTGTCGCCTCTGAGTGTGTGTGTGTGTGTGTGTGTGTGTGTGTGTGTGTGTGTGTGTGTGTGTGTGTGTGTGTGTGTGTGTGTGTGTGTGTGTGTGTGTGTGTGTGTGTGTGTGTGTGTGAGCGAGAGAGAGACAAAATAAGACTGAAAAGTGACAAAAAGGGAGAGAGAGCATACATTTTTATTCCCAGACCCTGTCCTATTTGCTCAAGGATGAAAAGCTTTTGGCAAATTGGGTTGTGCTTGCCTATGCATATGAGGGAATGTGTAGTTTTACCTTTGTGCTGTGTGTGTGTGCGTGCAGATGTGTGTGTGTGTGCATGCGTGTTTGAGTCTGTCTGAGTGTGAGCGATTCTGAATGAGAAGCAGAGAAAGACAGAGAAAGTGACAAGTGACAAAAAGAAAGAAAAGGAAGAAAAGAGTAGATATTTATTCTGAAACCCAGTACTATTCGCTTACGAATAAAAAAAGCTTTTTGTCAAATCGGGCCACGCTTCTCTATAGATTGGAGGGAATGATGTGGAGCAGGGGTGAGCGAGCGTCTGGTCTGGTCCAGTCTGGACAAACAGCGGTGTGCATTTTTGTCATTGTGTAGGAAGGCAGCCACTCTGGTGCCCATGGCAACTGAATGTGTATGCCAGGCATCTCGGAGCATGTATACACATGCACGCCTATGGCCCTCTCCATCTGACTGACAGACATTCTCTCTCTCTCTCTCTCTCTCTCTCTCGCTCTCTCTCTCTCTCTCTCTCTCTCTCTCTCTCTCTCTCTCTCTCTCTC
Source organism: Engraulis encrasicolus (assembly GCF_034702125.1). Lineage (NCBI taxonomy): Eukaryota > Metazoa > Chordata > Actinopteri > Clupeiformes > Engraulidae > Engraulis > Engraulis encrasicolus. The sequence continues at coordinate 23,344,024 of NC_085865.1, read as the reverse complement.
TCTCTCTCTCTCTCTCTCTCTCTCTCCCATCTTCATCTATCTTCCTCTGTCTGTCTCTGCTCTGTCTCTCTTGTTGTCTCTCTCTGACTGCCTGTCTCAATCTCTTCCTTTTTATTCCCCCCAAGTCTCTCTATGCGTCCCATTCTATCGGTCACTTAACCTCTCAGTTCAATTTCATTCAATTCAATTCAATTCTAATCAAGGGTAGCTTTATTGGCATTGCACATAAACCAAAGCCGACTCTCTCTCACACCATCTTTTCCTCTCTGTCTGTCTGTCTGTCTGTCTGTCTGTCTCTCTCTCTCTCTCTCTCTCTCTCTCTCTCTCTCTCTCTGACCATCGTTCCTCCCTCCATCTCTTTGTTTATTTTTCTATCCCTCAACCTTCATTTCTCTGTACTCCATTATTTTTTAATCCCCCAAGATTTCTCTCCCTCGCTCTCTTCCCTCACATCTTTCCCCCTGTCCTCCTCTCCGACCCGCCCTCCATGTCACTCCATTTACACCTCTCTCTCTATAGCCTATCTGATTAGTTGCTAGGGGCTTATAGCAGTGTGTATGTGTGTGTGTGTGTATGTGTGTGTGTGTGTGTGTGTGTGTGTGTGTATGTGTCCCTGCATGTGTGTGTGTGTGTGCGCATCCGTGCTTGTGTGTATGTGTGCGTGTGCATGTGTGTGTGTGTGTGTGCTGTGCGCGTGCGTACGTGCATGCGTGTGTGCGTATGTGCGTGCATGTGTGTGTGTGTGTGCGCGCACATGCATGTGTGTATGTGCATGTGCGTGTGTGCATGCGTGTGTGTGTTAACGCCATGCCAGGGCTAGACCCAGTGAGCACCATGCGGCCCACTCCTGCAGCCGTCTGAATTAGGCGGCTCTGAGAAAGAGCTGTCATCCATGGGGGAGCGCGGGCTGGCGGGCTGGCTGGCTTGCTGGCTGACTGGCTGTCCGCTGCTGTGCTCCTCGCCCCCGGCCCCATTAACATATGAAAGCCGCCAGCGAGGGGCTGCTCTAATACTGATGTCATGCAGGCCAGAGGGGGGGCTTTGTTTTGGGCAAGGGGAGAGGGGTGGGAGCTGGGGATGGGACGGAGGCGTGGGGTGGGATGGGATGGCAGGGTGGGCTACCCTATTTTGCTCTCTCTCTCTCTCTCTCTCTCTCTCTCTCTCTCTCTCTCTCTCTCTCTCTCTCTCTCTCTCTCTCTCTCTCTCTCTCTCTCTCTCTCTCTCTCTCTCTCTCTCTCTCTCTCTCAACCCTCATTTCTTCTTTTCTTCTACTCCTCACCACCTTACTCACCATCCCATCCACCTCCACCTCACTCATCAACAGACCCGACCACCACATGCCTTCTGTGCCCTCTGTCTGCCCTTGCTCACTAATACTGTAAGTGCTGTTTGGATTCCCAAAATTCCCAGGCATTGGGTGTCCGCGTGGGTTAGCAATCACCCCTTACGCTGCGAGAGTCTCTCTCTCTCTCTCTCTCTCTCTCTCTCTCTACTGTAAGCACCTCCTCAGTTCTCACCCATTGACTCACTCACCAACACATTCACCCAAGCACCCACACACCTACCCGGACGTTACCCGCAGTCTGCCCGAGTCTGCCCTTACTTTCTGTACTGTACTGTACTAGGTTCCCATAATGGAAGGCCATGGGGTGTCCAGGTGGGGTAGCACTTGCCCCTCTACTCAGCTATGTCTTGCTGTGCTCTCTCCATCTCTATCTCCATCTTATATGTCTTGTATCTATGTACGCTGCCTTCACTTCCCTCAGGATTAATACAAGTACTCTACTCTACTCTAGTATCTGTTGTCATCCCACATGCATGTCTGCAATCTACCCTTGGCCATACCTTTCTCCATGTCCCCCTCTTTTTCCTTCTCCTTCAGCGTGCACCTACCCACCTCACCTCACACACTGACTGACCTATGCACTCACCCACATGTTTGCCTGAGTTCTGCCCTTGACTTCAAGTAAGTATTGTGTTTGGATTCCCATAGGTTCTCTATTAAATGGGCAGCTGTGGCCTAGTGGTGATGGAAATGGGCTTTAGATCAGAGGGTTGCAGGTTTGAATCCCACTCTTCCACACCCTATCCCCCTCCATAACTGAGGTGCCCTTGAGCAAAGCCCTTAACCCCACACTACTCTAGGGACTGTAACCAATACCCTGTACTCATAACAACTGTAAGTTGTAAGCTAAGTGTAATGCAATGTAATGAAAGGCATTTTGGGTGACCTCAATAAGGTGGCAACCGGGCAAGTTCTCCCCAGGAACTTGTCAGATTATTGTGATGATTTCACAACCATCCACCCCCACACAGAAGACTCCTCCAATGTGGAGGAGGAGAGTTACGTTGGTCAGGTTTTGTTATCAGGAACATGGGCTGCCCCTGGCTGGCTGACCAGAAGCCCATCGGGTGGCCAGGCCCCCACAGCCTCCTACGGAGCTGAGTCAATAAACTTTATCTCTCTGACGAACTCTAATCTTGTTCTGAGCAACATGAGCCATATACTACACCAGACCATGGCTGTATATTTAACGAGTCCTGATCTGTTTTAGGATCTTTAGTCTTGTGGCTCATGCCGTTTGTTTGTGCAGGTGGGAAAATAGACAAATGCACACATATAGCATATAGATTGCCTTTGACACTGACCTTTAAGGTGGGCTCAGGCTGGCGGGTGTGCAGCGGGGGTTTGTGTATGCATGTCTGTGTTTGAGTTTGCATGTGCATGTGTGCTTCTACCTCCCCTGTGTGTGTGTGTGTGTGTGTGTGTGTGTGTGTGTGTGTGTGTGTGTGTGTGTGTGTGTGTGTGTGTGTGTGTGTGTGTGTGTGTGTGTTTGTTTTTTGTAGTTTATCGAAGCTAGGGACCCGCAGAGGCCTGTGTGTGTGTGTGTGTGTGTGTGTGTGTGTGTGTGTGTGTGTGTGTGTGTGTGTGTGTGTGTGTGTGTGTGTGTGTGTGTGTGTGTGTGTGTGTGTGTGTGTGTGTGTGTGTGTGTGTGTGTGTGTGTACGTGTGTACGTGTGCCTGTGTGTATGTGAGCAGAGTCCATGTTTAAAGCACACTTGTTGGCTTAGTCATGTTTACAGCCAAACAGGAATCGTTACACATACTCATAACATCAAGACACCAATCCTCCTTCAGATGACCACAATGGCCTCGAACACTAATATGTCCATCACATCAAGAACAGCAGCATACCAGGCCAGCACACACATGTGCACACACACACAGACACAGACACACACACACACACACAGACACAGACACAGACACAGACACAGACAGACACAGACACAGACACAGACACAGACACAGACACACACACACGCACACGCACACGCACACGCACACGCACACGCACACGCACACGCACACACACACACACACACACACACACACACACACACACACACAGGGATCCGCGGGCCACTAGCTTCGGTCTCACACAGGGAGACTCATGTAACCATCTGGGGCCACACAACCACTATTTGGACAATCACGCTGAGCCTAAGCATGTTGCCTTCAGTACGAGTAGGGAGGGGGCAGTGGGGAATTAGTCTGTGTGCGTGTGCGTCTGTGTGTGTACACAAGGCATAGGAATGCTACTAATGAGCCGTGTAAAGACGTATGAGTTATGTAAGCGGTGTGGTAATGTTTTACACAAAGTAGGAGATGCTGGAGTTCTGCGGGTGGACTGATGGGTATGTGACCAGTGACCACTGACCTCAAGAAAGGACACTGCACTAGTAGTCCACCAGCTTGTCTGTGGGAAGGCACTTTTGGCTACTCTCACTAAGAACAAAAGTCAAGCAGTAGTACCATGTTGCGACAAGAACTGAATGGAGGCTATACCCTATGAATATATGCCTTATCAAAGAAGACCAGATTTGTAATTTACCTGTAAATGTAATAGCCTGGCGATGCCATCCTATGTACTCTATCCAAAGATTCTGGGAATCAACAGCCGGCTTTCGCCCAGGCTATAAATGTAAAACACCTTGCATTGGGAAAAAAACACTAACCGCACAAATCCTAAAATGTCAACCCATTTCACAGGACTGATGACATTTACAGTACTGGAAGTGAGAGGAGAAGATTGCAGAGGAAGCCCTGATCTCCTTGCCTGATTATCATAGACTTGCAATCGCGATTCGATCTGTTCCCGATTTTTCCGGAGCTGGGTAACGGTGTTAATCGAGTTCGAGGCCTGACTAGAAGCAACGCCGCCCAAGGTGTTGCGTCACTAGGAGGGCGCAGCCTGGCAACTGATCTCCTGATCTCAGGTCTGTCATGCGGGGTCAGCGGTGACCTACCTGTTCAGGACGGACTCTAGCGTTCATCAGCTGGTAGACCACGGAGTCAGACAGAGGCACGTCTCTTAGCAGGAAAGAGGTGACCGACTCGTCATCCTTTAGTATCTCTTCCACCTTCACACCACGACCTGCAGAAAACACAAGAAGACGAGTGAGTAAGGGTGAGGACATGGACTGGGGTTCTTTTTTTGCTAGAATTCTCTTTTGAAGACTTTGCCTTGGTTTAAATGGCTAAGGCACCATAGAGGGGCCCGGGTTCAATCCAATATGAGGTCATTTGCCGAACCTCCCCCATCTCTCTCGCAACCATTTCCTGTCATCTATTCACTGTCACTATCAAAATAAAAGCATAAAAGCCCGCAAATACGTTTAAAAAGAATTTTCTCCTTTGGCAGGAAGATAACTTTTTGACCTATCAGCCCTCCTCAGATTCCAGGAGTTTAGAATTCTAAGGAGTGTGTGAACTTTTAACTGCTTGTTCAGCACCTGGGATGCACACAAGTTTTCATCCAAATGAGGACACAATGAGACCAATGGTACCTGACAGAAACAACTTTTATAGGAGCATCACCACCTTTTATGTTTTACATTCACAACATTATGTCAGGAAGTCTGCTCCAGTGCAACCTAGTTACCATGTTATTCTTA
>NC_085865.1:23276566-23329066 GCF_034702125.1 Engraulis encrasicolus | reverse complement strand
TGGGGAGTTCAACAGGGCCAGGACGAGAAGCTCCGGCTTTTCGACAACTGCTCAGCTCCTTGTCCAAATAACTCATTAAAAGCTTGATTGCTCCCTTCGCCATTCCATCAGCACACTGTTTGAAATAACGTCTTTTTTGTTTTGTTTGGAACTCTGTGTTAAAAACTCCTTTCCAAACTCTCTTGATGCTCAAGCCTGGCTGAGAGAGCGAAGGCTTGACATGAAGGACAAAGAGACGCCAGTACAGTTAAGATGTCTTCTTGCAGTCCTTTATTTACATATTATTTTATTTAAGGTGCGTAGAAGTGACTAACACTGTGAGGTGAGTTATTGTACATCTTACTCAGAGTCAACAGAGCAGAGCCCATGTCTGCTGTGTCCGCCACGGTTTCAGCCTGTGTCCACTCTCACATGGCACTCTTTGTATGTGTCTTTGCAGGGGGGCTGCTGCACTGTACTTTCTCAAATACAAATAAAGCCCGCCACCATGATCATGGTGCCTCAATGCATATTTACAGAGGCAAAGGCCAAGAATCAATGCAAACAGAGCGCTGTGTAACAATAGAAGAGTTGTTTGAAGCCGCCTTGGCATGCTCCGTTGTCTGGGAGTGGGGAGCGTAGGGGTGGGTAAGGAGCTGGATGAGGATGGTTGTAGTCAGTGTTTTGGGATGGGGTTGAGTGAGGGAGATACGTGGGTGGGTGGGGGGGGGGGGGTTGACAGAGAGTCTGGGAGTAGGGAGGGTTACAGCCCGGAGGGGAGGGGGTAGAGTTAGTTGTGGGCTCTGTTTTGGTGTAGATGGGTGAGGTCGGTGGAGTGAGGTGGGGTAGGGTGGGGGTATTGGAGAGGGTTAGGGGCTGAAGGAGTGCATTTGAAGGGGGGGAAGAGGTGGTTGTGGGTTGTGTTTTGGGGATGAGTGGGGTGGGGTGGGGTGAGGTAGGTGGTGTGGTGTGGTGACGTGTGGTGTGTGGCTGTTGGCAAGGAGACAGGGCCCAGTGGTCTGATCTTATCTCTCTGCTCCTCAGATACTCCTTCCATGTTCCTGGCATTCCATCAAACGCAGCCTGGCCCTGGGATGCTGAGGGAGGGTGGGAGAGGGTGGTTGTGGCGGTGAGGGTGGGGGGATTTCCAAAATGCATGGCCGAGCACTCACAATGCTCCGCGAGTTAAAAGGGGCCCTCTGGCACAGTTGGCCTTCCACCCTATCTGCCCCCTTCCTAGTGGTATATCGGTTGACGGGACAAAAGCGTGAGACACCGTGCGCTGTGCTGCGCGGGCATGTCATAGTATGTCGAGCGGCTCAGATCACTCCCCTTGATGTGATGGGAGGCCTCGCTCTCAATCTGAGCCTTTGTGTTTTTGTTTCTTTTTTCGTGGTGCGGTGGTGCCCCACTCCCCCTATCACCGCCGCTGTGTCGTCTTCCACCTGGCCTGCCTGGGCCAAGTGCATTTAGGATGAGCAACACATCGTGTCCTGTGTGTGTGTGTACGCATGCGTGTGTGTGTGTGTGTGTCTGTATGTTGGTGAGTATGTATACGTGTGTGTGTGTGTGCGTGTGTGCGTGTGTGTGTGCATGTGTAAGCAAAGGACCTATGAACGTACGTAGCTTGTAGGTGTTAACGTCATTGCTTGTTATTGAATTGCTTACCTTTTGTCTTTTCCGGAGGGTCCAGTTCTTCCACATGAGAAGCCATATTTGGCTTCTGGCGCCCATGATTGCTCCTCGATACCCCCCTGTCGCACCCCCCATAAAGAGCAGGGAGGTCACAGACGACTCAGAAACCTGCACACATACAGAACATAAGAAATAAGGTTTGGGGGGATGCTGTGGTGGTGTATCGCGCTAATGCACCAAACCATAAACTGGGAAATGTGCCCAAGGGGATCCAGGTTCGAATCCGCTCCCACTTACTTCATGTCACTCTTCTAGAGAATCTTTTAGGGGTGTAACAATATCGAACCGAACCGACGTACCGTACCGAAAAGACCTGTAATCGAACCGAAATCGAACAGTGCTGTACTGAGTACCGAAAGGTTGAGTAAATGGCTACTCTGTTCATGTTTTTACATTATGCAGAGGCTCGTGCTGAACCCTGAGAGAGAATGCAAGAAAAAAACAGGTGTAGAGGCTTGGTCTTTGTGAAACCTTGAGGAGAAAGTGCTATTTCTTACACTGATGATATCTCCGACCCAAAGTAGCAGGTTGAATTGTATTTCCTTTTTTTTCCGTTTGTATTTTGACAATATTTTGGTAAAATTAACAACGTGCTGAGGAAGGAAATGGTTTTCCATTTTGTTCCCATATACTGTACCGAAAATGTACCGAACCGTGACCCTAAAACCGAGGTACGTACCGAACCGTGATTTTTGTATACCGTTACACCCCTACTGTCTTTATAGCTTTATATTACATTACAATTAGCTGACACTTTTATCCAAAGCAACTTACAGTTATTATTTTTCAGGGTATTGGATAAAAGTCCCTAGAGCAATGTGGGTTAAGGCGCCTTGCTCAAGCGCACTTCAGCCATGGTTTAAGTAGAGTTCAGAAGATTCAAACCTACAACCCCCAGATTGCAAGACCAACTCCCTAACCACTGGATCACGGCTACCCACAATCTCCTCACAACGGCTGCCCACAATCTGGAATCAAGGCCAAAAAAAACCCCAATATAAATACATGTGTGGAGTAGGCCTGTGGGTCTGTTCATTGGGAGGGTACCTATGCTCCCTGGCTCCTTTGACTCCTTTGGGTCATACGCATCATTATCTGAGTACTTACTCAAGTACCAAGAACTATAAATCCAAGCAGTCGCTTTGAGCAAATATTGAAAACAATTGATGAAAACAATTGATGACAATGTGATCATTATTTGGATGGCGAGGGGGACCTCAGTAGAATGCCACACCAAGTGAGCCTGGCTACAAGCAGTAACTACAGAGCAGGATTCACAAGCATTGTTTTCGGCTATAATAACGCCAGACATAAGGATAAAAAACAAAAAAAACAATTTAAAAACTCAGAGGAACACAGGGATGGTCTCCTGTTCCTCTAATGGGTGCGTTTGTGATGCACGCTCCTCCATATAAGCACTGCAGTTTGATGCTGAGTGAACTAGACAGTACCCACAAACACAGTGAGGGCTGGGCAAGAGGGTGGGCACTGGCTATTTCTAGGTCATCATGTAATCAATGCACACTATAGTCCAGGGAACATGATTGGCTGCACTGTTCCCATAATGAATCGTAACCAAACACTGAACCTCATTCACCAAAGAGCGCAGTCTACGTGGTTAAGACTTGCTATTAGCTTATGCGGATGTCCTGGCTTGACATGCTAGAGCTAGGCTATCAGCCTATATTTGTACAGGCTATAGCCTAGTATGACACTATAGCCTATAAGCACGGATGGTGGGCTACCTATGTAGGCTATGATGGCTATCCAAATCAGACTTCTGGGAGTAGGCTACACTCTGAGTCTAGTAGCCTATAATATTTAATTTTGTTTGTGTTCTAAACATTGACTATTCTTTGTAATGTCATTTGTAGTGTTTTTGTTTAGTGTGTAGGGTGTAGGACATATGTATCCTCGTTCCCCTTATACCAGAGTAGTTAAACTGTCCACCACCTGCAAGCACCCAGTGAGTGCTGAGCGCGCACCACAACAAAACATTTGAACACAAACACAGCCATGTCCACAGACGCTTTCCTAACACAGTCGACATTTGCGATGGAGAAAAAAAGAACGCTTTGTGATAGCACGTGTAAACAAATAACCGCGTTCTCTTCTAATGTAGGCTATTCACGTCCCTACAGAACTGCAGAAACAACGTAGCAATGAATAATAATTTCAAAGAGACCGCAGCACACTCTTCGCATCTTTGTGACAATGTTATGCAATGCCCATATGTCCGCAGCGCTTAGGCTACAGTTACCTCAGACAGTCTAGTGACAGACAACATGTAAATCATGCATGCCAAGAACACCTTTCCCTACTCAAACACGCACTGTCCGGACTAGTCTACTCACCGTCGGGGGGGCACATTCGTGCGACGACACATCTTTTTAATTGTTCGGTGGGCAGTTAGCCGCGGCGTTACTACATGGTGAAGTGCGCGTCTCTCTGCTTTCCTGCGGTCCTACTGAACCAGTAATCAGATTATTTCTAATCCCCCCGCTTCGAGAATGTTGGGAACCAAAGAAACCTTTCATCCATTTTGCAGGCGAGCTGCCACTGCCTTCAGCAAACGCGCAATCAACAAGTAATATAAACAAAAATAAGTGTAAACGGCAGCACTTTATTCTGTCAAAGAATATGTGAATTGAGGCTTTGATCTTCACCGCAAAATCCCTCCGGGCTAATTACATTATTCTAAGAGAAGATTTGTCCATCGTTGGCCTTGGCCTTTATGTGCAAAGTGATTTAGCACGTGCAAGGAGTCATCACCTCACTGTCAAAGGGGATCCGAGGAAACGTACACCTCTCCCATGAGAATTCCAACCTCTCACAGTTAGTGCAGAAAAGCTCTAACATATGGTTGTCTGTCTGACCTGACCTCCCAGACTGAATGCAACAACGATTTATGGATTGTACAGGATCTTCTTCTTCTGGGTTTTCTATTGGCGGTTGGCGTTGTCATTGAGCCCAGACAGTCCCCATCTTAATGTGTATTATGCATAGCGTCATGCTTAATAATACACATAGGCCTATAATAAGAATGTTACAAAGTGGTAGGTCTACTACAAATACTCGTGAATAAATCCAAAACTCATCAAAATGATCACTGACATGAAAGCGTAAACATGTGTTATCAATAGTTTTAATAAGTTACAAAAGTGTATTCTGGCACGTGCTGTATATACCGCAGATGAGTTAAAACATTTCAAAACAGCAGAGACATCCTTTTCATTATATTTTATAAAACACTGAGTGATATGCAGTTTACATAAGAAATGCACTTACTTGAGCTTAATCTATTGGGTCACAAAGTTTGTTTTGACATAAACATCATTTTTTCACCCTGCTCAAAATTGAGCAAAATATACCAATATACTTTGTACAAAACGCCATATACACCAGTCTACATGTTTAATGTTGTTTTGACATTAAAGCCAATATTTTAAGAGTCTTTCTTGAAAGTTTTGTTACAGTCGCTCATTAGGTTCACTATCCAGTAATGCAACTCGGACATACAATTTAATACAAATATTGTATTGAATTTGTTTTGATTATACAGCATATCAAATTAAAAACATTTTATCGGAATACTTGCAAACAAGTAATACTGTACATGTACAATAAAATACTGCATTACAAAAAAAATGGTAGAAATGTACAAAAACGATTGTGGATGATTGGATTAAGCCTCGTAAGTGCATTAAAACAGTGATGATAAAGTGACAATACACACAATAGTAACAGCTGAATTATTTTTTTGGCATAGTAACAATACATTTTATACAACAGTATCGTGTTCTCCAAGTGAAGTGAAGTGAAGTGAAGTCAACTGCACAGCTAAAACAAAAAGTATGTTTTTTCTGCCATAACGGTTAAGCAGTCCGATTTTTTTAAATCAGTTACTCAATTGCTTAAAAATCCATCTCATTCATGCTGAAACTGTTGTTCATCGCTCCCGTTGATCTTCACCTTGGTAAAAACACAAATCAAACTGCTTTGTCTCTAGAGCACTATGTGACACACAACTGAAACTAAGTGCATACTTTTGAATTTGATTTTCGTTCCTGTTCATCCACACAGCGTTCTCATGCCAGCCAGGTAGAATCCAGGGTAACAGGGAAATATATTAACTATGTAACACTTCTGTGGTGTTCTCGTCACAGTTTTCAGCGTCCGTGTCAAAGTTTGTATTCCTCCATATACAGTTTTTAATCTTCATAATGTACAGTACGTAACAATATGACACGATTGCTGTGTAGTAAAGTAGCCATCATACAAGCTCTCAGTCAACATCTCAACAACTGGCCAGGTGGGGGACACTATCGAACTCAGGAGAAGACGAAGCAGGGTCATACAAAGTGAGCCTCTCGATGCTCAAACTCCTGCATGCGGCGCGACCGCAGTCTCTGGTATACAGGCTTGGCCTCGTTCGGGCCAAAGTCCTCTGGACTGGAGCTGGGAGAGTGTGATGGAGAATGGTCGGGCTCCGGGCTCTGGGTGTCAGCCTCTGGGCACGGCCCATCCACCGACACCTCGATCTCCAATACCTGTTCTTCGTCGTCGTCATCATCATCCTCGTCATCATCATCATCCTCTGCTGTGGCGACCGGAGCAGCGCTGGGTTTGCTGGAGATCTCCGTGAGAGACTTGGCCCGGCCCACCACGGGGGGTTTGTAGAAGGTTCCGGGGGGCGGCTGAAGGGTGCGTGGGGGACGGAAGGCCGTCGGCACAGGGTTGTACTCGCTCACATTCCCCTCCCGCCTCAGCGCTCCCCTGCCCTGTCGACACAAGCCCACCGATCCGGACATACGCTCTGGGAAGTAACTCTTCGAGGGCACTGACGATGACAGCTGTGGGACAGCGATTGCGGTCGGGGAATTGGAGGAAGAGGAAGTAGTAGCAACTCCATCTACTTCCGAACTAGCGTCCTTGCCCGGCAGCTTAGCCACGATCATAGCCGTGCGCGCCGTTATGTCGTATCTCTTATACTCCCGATCCCACTTGCGCCTGAGGGTCTGCGTGTCGATGTAGGTGCTGCGGTAGTGTGACGTGCCGGAGCGCGACTTAATCCCCGACCGATGCTGCTGCTGCTGCTGCTCCTGCTGTGATTGGTTGTGCTGCTGCTGAGGCTCCTCCTCCGAAGCCTCCTCGATGGCGGCGTCCCGCGGCTGGCTACGTCCAGCGTCGGCCGAGTTGCGGGCGTTCAGGAGCCGCTCGGGCGGCAGACTGACGGGCCGGGAGGAGAGCTTGGGCCGCGGAGGCCGCAGCTGCACCCTGCTACTGCCGCTGGAGGCGGAGAGGGAGACAGAGACGGAGACGGGGCCCGCCGTGGGGCTGGTTGGCGAGGCGGAAGACGGGCTGCTGGAGGACGAAATGGGGATGGTGATGGAGGAGACGGAGCGCGGGAAACGAGGAGAGCTCTGGATCTCGGGGCTGCTGGCGGAGAGAAGACCGTTGATGGTGGCTGAATCGGTATCCACACCTGTCATGATGAGCAACAAGAGTCAAAAACAAAACCCCAATCAATCACCAAGGCCAATCAATCATGAATCATCAAGGTTAGCGAACTTGTTTCGCATAGTATTAAAAAAGTCAATTCATCTTGTTATCGAAGATGTTTCTGTAGGGCACGACCGACAACCAAAATACTGACCAGGAGCGAACTCTCTGCCATCAGTCCTGGGCTTGGCCTCTTTCACCTCATCCATCAGGTGTGTGGAGGGGATCACGGAGGAATGCCTCTTGTACGCCTTAGCACTGTGTTGCTGAAACAGACACCAGCGAGAAATGCCATCAGCAACTGTGGAGAGGAGTCTCTCTCGGAAACTACACACCAACATGGAATGGTGGAAATTCAGTTGTGAGTAGAGTAAAATGTAGTGTAGAGAAGAGAAGAGAAGAGGAGGGTAGAGTAAAATAGGGATAGTCGTAATGGGGTGGAGTAGAGTAAAATTGTGGATCTCCTCTACTGAAAACATCACTTCAACATGGAATGGATCGTAATCCAGATGTGTGTTGTTGTGGAGAAGAGTAGAGTGTAGTGAGGTGGAGTAGAATAGTAATTGTGAACTTCTACCAACTAAACTTCAACATGAAATGTACGGAAATCCAGTTGTGAGTAGAGGAGAGTAGAATGGAGTAGAATGGGGCGGAGTAGAACGTTTTATTCATCCAGAAGGAAATCAATGTATCTAGTAGCATATAGTACACATGAATTTAGGCTTCTGAGGCCATTTGTGCGGCTAAGAGACAAATCCATAAGACTCACCTCCTTGATGTCTACCAGAGACGTGGAGTGTCGACTGAGCTGTCTCTCCTTCTCCTGGGCGGTGAGGCGCGACTTGCGGGACAACGGGGAGCCCTCGCCGGCCGACACAGGGGACGTGAGAGGGGAGGAGAGGGGCAGAGGGCTGAGCGGCGCGTCGAAGATCATCTGGAAGTGGCGGATGAGCAGCTCCACGATCAGCGCCTGGTAGGGGTAGTCCACTAGCGAGGACAGCGAGACCTCCGCGTCCGTCTGCCGAGGCTTGATGAGCGTCGGGCCGAAGATGATGCCCAGGTTGCTGGCAGTCATCTTGTTTTCGTCCGCTTTCTCCGTAACCCTTTATGTATCAAGACAAATAAGGGTTACTATGTTGTTTTATGGAGAAAACCTATTAAGGCAAGCTGCAATCTACGATAGAGTGTAATGAGGAAGACATTAAGAGAAAAAAAAATGAAAGGGAAAGAGAAAGGAAAACGAAAGAGATGAAATGAAAAAGGAAGGAAGGGTAGAGAAAGAAGGAATGAAAGTAAAGAAAAAGAAGGAATGAAAATGAGTAGGAAAAAAGTAGGAATGAGCGAAAAACGAAAAGAAAGAAAGAATAAACGATTAAATGCAAGAACAGTGCAATGGTGACTAGTGCAAGAGCAACGAAACAAAACCAACATTCAACAGCGCACACACACCTGTGCAGATGTTCGATGAGGAACTGGAGTGTCTTGTAGTGGGCCGGGGGCAGCTGGCGGAGGAGGTCTCGGATCTTGAAGAGGACGCGGTTGAGCTCCACGCTCACCTGCCGTGTCTCGGGGGCCGGCGACCTGCGCGAAGCCTCCACCTCCTCCACGATGATGCTCTGGCTCTCCTTGGCCAGGCCGATGAAGTCGTTGTAGTAGCGGAACAGGATCAGGGGCTCAGGGAGCTAGGGAGAGTGAGCACACACAAGTTAGCATCCTTCTACTTTAGCTGTGTTCGTATTATGTTTTGGCTATTTCAATATATTTTAAAGAAGAGGGTGATCTTGCCCATTTGGTTTTCACAATAAAGCTGACATTTGAGCTTCGCAAAGATTTCAGAAATACAGCATACAGTATGACATAAGTTAGCATGGTTCTAGTTTTTGCTGATTCTATAGCTATGTTTGCTTGGTATGTTTAGATTGTTAATATAAGGTGTTAAATGCAACTTTCTATTAAACGCTGCAATTTCAGGTTCTGTTCAAACAGATTTGAAAATAAAGCTGACTGACGTTGAAGCTTAGTAAACACGTGGAGCCCTGTCGTACTATCGTACCCACCTGTCTCAGGTAGAGCTTGAGCACATTGCTGATGTCGTGGGGATACAGGTCCGACAGCTCCACCAGGTCCTTGCCATTCTCAAACGCCTGGCACAGCTTCTCGACCCGCGATTTGGCTCCATTCACCCTGTAAATACCCTATTGGGACAAGAAACACACAAACAAAAAGCCTTTTTACTTTCACTTCGCCCTGCTGGAAATGATACTTTGGTAAGACACAATGTTTTAAATAGCCCTTTCAAGCGGATGGGATCAACACCGATCCCATTCACCGTTTGCAGAAAAACAGTTTATCTACGTCATATCAACACTGCTAAGGCATTAGTGGGTGTACAGTAGAAGGTCAAGCCGCGGGTGGGTGGCACGTGTCCATCATTCGTCGTGACAATACCTTGATGTTGAGCGCCCGGTTCTCAATCTCCGACGTGCACTTCTTGACGATGAAAGGAATGCCATCGGGGCAGTTCTTGGCCGCCTGGGCAAAGTCGATGCCAAACAGGTGCAGCTTGCCGTGCAACTTCTTGTGACCGCACTGGATGGCCAGCGTCTCCAGACACTTCTTATGGCAGGCCAGCGAACACTAAAGGACAGAGAGAGAGAGAGAGAGAGAGAGAGAGAGAGAGAGAGAGAGAGAGAGAGAGAGAGAGAGAGAGAGAGAGAGAGAGAGAACCACATCATTGTACCAGAGTCAAGACAAGGGACCTGAGTGTTGTGAGGGTGGCGTGTTGTGTAACTGCTAACAACCAAAACAGTGTCCACCCCGACTAAACGGTCAAGAATGTCTGGAACTAATTTGATTTATGCAAAGTAGAGAGGGTTTACTGGACGAAAAGAATAGGAGCTCTTTTTAAAAAGCGGTAGAGTTTGAACTGTGTGTGTGTGTGTGTGTGTGTGTGTGTGTGTGTGTGTGTGTGTGTGTGTGTGTGTGTGTGTGTGTGTGTGTGTGTGTGTGTGTGTGTGTGTGTGTGTGTGTGTGTGTGTGTGTGTGTGAGCGCTCTCATCCCCTCACCCTTCGCTTGTGTGTGTGTGTTTTTTGTTTGTGTACCCTCTCACCTCCTCACTCATCAGTTCTATGTGTGTGTATGCGTGTGTGTGTGTGTGCGTGCGTCTGCATGTGTGTGTGTGTGCACTCTCTCACTTACCTCCTCGCACTCGGCTCCGTGGAACACCACCAAGCCGTCGCACTCCCTGCACTTGGACGGCGCCCGCAGCTTCCGCAGCTTGTGCGTCTGCGCCGCCTTGGACATCTGCGCGTTCCGGAAAGGTCCGGGGGAGCTGGCCGTCTCCGTGACCATCTCACTCAAGCCTGGCAGCCGGAGAAAAGAAAACGACAACAATCAGACGACAAAACATACTCGTTGGAGTATCTCCACGACCGGCAGCAAAGTACGACAGCGGTGGCAGCGGCCAAACGACATGCCTGCTCCTTAGTATTCTAGAGGAGAGCCTGTGGCCAGCTATGCTTCCAAACAGGCTTTTCAAAAGCGAGACACTCTTCATGACTACCTCCCCAAAGTGCACGGCGGCAACTGGTGTCGGAACGCTCTTGTCCTGACACTGAAAAAAAATAAAAATCTGCCTACACTACCCACGCTGTGTGTGTGTGTGTGTGTGTGTTGTGTGTTGCAGTGTGCGAGTGTAATGAATACCTACTAGTGCATAAAGGACATTCTTAAAATTCTACACTCTATGCATTCTTGTCTGCATTTTTTTTTAACACAAAGGCCCGTGACAACAAAAGAAACTGCCGCAACTGACACACGCACACGCACACACAGACACACGTACATACGTATGAGCAGAATGGTGTCGACCTTCACAATGCAGCATGGCAGCACTTTTCACTACCGTGGGCCCACACACACACACACACACACACACACACACACACACACACACACACACACACACACACACACACACACACACACACACACACACACACACACACACACACACACACACACACACACACACACCGTGAGCCACACACACAAACACAAGATAGAGCGCTTTGTGACACTCACCGCCATTGTCGGAAGGCGAGGGGGGTTCCCTCTCGTCCAGGTCGTCCGCTGAGGACATGGTGCCCGTGGAGGGTGTCCGAGGAAGCCTCCTCTTGAAGTCGCCTGGAGCCAAGCAGAAAAAACCCATGATCATCTCCCCTGGCACGTAACGCAAAAGCCAGCAAGACACCTCCTTGGGTGACTGCCTGTCGCCTTAGTGGGTCAACTTAGTCCGTGGCACCTCCTGAGGTTGCCCGTGTTTTTTTTTCTTCAGTGTATCAAGCCCGTGGAAAGTTAACTCCTTTTGACCTCTCTGTCTGTTTGGATCTGTGTGTGTAAACCAGCACTCAGGGGGTTCTGGGGGTATTTAAGCAAAAGTGGCTTGATGAGGGGGTGTGGATTCGTGGAGGGTGGGATAGGGTTGGAGTTAGCACGTATGCAATAAGGAGTGGTGAATGGGGTGATGTGATGAGGGGGGGTTGGGGTGTTGCTATATGCAAGAGGGATCATGGCTTGGCTTCTAAAGCCCCAAAGACCACCCGGCAGAGCAGAGCGGGGACAGGGGCAGAGTCAGGGGTATCAAGGGGTGATTCGCACCTCTATTCACTGATTAGCCCTAACCCCCCCTTCCATCCGCACATCACCCTCCCCACCCCACCCGGCTGCCTTGACTGCCTGATAATGGGGCTTGATTGAGCCGCCCATCCCAGACATATCAGACCCCCTCCAACACACGCATTCCTCAAATTCCACACCGTGGCCGGGACAAAAGGCCTGAAGATGAGAGGGAACGGCTAACGTAGATCACTGGATTGGAGGCAGTGATCCTCCGTGGATGTGGCAAGGCCAGATTTGTTATTTAATGAAATCATTGAGGAAAAGGTTAATCAGTATGAGCTGCCCCGTTACATTCAGGATGGGATATAGAATGACAATAAAAAAAAGGAATTACACACCATTCAAGCGTCTTTTTAAAAGGCTTAACACATCTTAATCTATGCAAATATGTGGTGGGGTTTAAAACGGCACTCTTCAGAAGAAAGGAAATATAACATTACTGATGTTGGCGTGAGGTGGTTTGAAGTGGCAGAGTCAGAGAGTAGCAGTTAAGCTAGCCATTATATTTGTCTTGGTGTTTGCTCATAATCATTTTACCTCAGGGTGTCTGTGTGTGTGTGTGCGTGTGTGTGTGTGCGTGTGTGTACAGAAGAGGAAGTGTGCGGTACGTGAAGTTTGGCAGAGGGCCATAACTTATGTGTGTGTGCGTCCCAGCTGTCTTAAGGCGGCGGGCATGTCAGTCATCACGGCATTGAGGCGCTTCATTTTTTGAATGATGTCGGCGGATGGGGAAAGGTAATGGCAACCACATAGTACTGCATGTTCTCCAGGTGACAGGGTTTATGAGCCAGGGAGAGTAGTGGCAAGCAGGCCTATGAATTTACTTTTTTCGTCACTAGCCAATTTTAGTAGACACACATGCACTTTCTAAAAGTCAAAGTGGCTAGTAAGTTCTCTTTTCAATCAGCCAAACCAAATTTTCCCCAGCATTTGGCCGGTTGGCGGGTGTTAATTCAGAGTCCTGGAGGCAAGTATAGGCTATAAGATACCCTATATGGGCTATAACATGCCCCATAACACACCCCTAACATGGCCTAGATCAAGACATTAAGATAACACAGGGATTGGGGCAAAGGCAGACAGACAGAGACCACAAACAGACAGAGAAACCAACAGAGGCTGGCAGACAGATCTGCAGATAGACCTACAGACAGACAGAAAGAAAGAAAGAAAGAAAGAAAGAAAGAAAGAAAGAAAGAAAGAAAGAAAGAAAGAAAGAAAGAAAGAATAAAAGAAAGAAAGAAAGAAAGAAAGAAAGAAAGAAAGAGTGCAGAGTAGAAGAGTAAAAGGTCTACCTGGGCTGGCCGTGGGTGAGTCCATGGATCGGGACTCGCTGCTCCCACCTGCGCTCTCAGAGTCACTGCACATGCCTCCCCCCTGGTTACCTGTGCCCCACTTGAACGGGCCCTGTATCCGCAGAGCTGTATGGATGGACAGACAGAAAGAGAGACAGACAGACAGACAGGCAGAAGGGAATGAGGAAAAACGTCAGTATTACACAACACACAATGTTGCAGAAGGCCCCAACAGAATTCTCTCAACACTATTTTGTTTTTGCTGGCTTTTCTCTTCAACATCCTTCATTAAACAGTTCTTCAGCGTCTAATGACCTGTAATGAGGGCCAGCCTTGACATTATGCATATCTAATCAAGGGATCTGTCTCAGCCTCGTGCCAGGAATATAATCAAGCGTTTAATTACAGATGCAAATGCCCATGCTAACGCGGTGGCTCTATCTGATAAAGTCAGCCAGGCAGGCAGTCCTTTAACTTAGTTCATAGCCTTTCATTAAGGCCCTGTATTGTGGCATGCTGTCGCATGGTGATAGAACAACACAAGACAAGTCGAGCGTGCTTGTGTGTACAAGGAGACAATACGTAGTTCAGCAAGATGTCAACAGACACCAGCTTGCATTGCAGACACATGTAATTTGAGCTTTGCCTCGGATGAGTACAAGTCATCACATGCTTAAAAGGTGGGCAAATGTAGGTCATGAGACTTGACAAAAAAACAATGACTTCTTACAATGAATTAAACGTATGTCTGCTCACAAGCATTATTAATAACTGGTTTAACTGGCATTTGAACTGTACTTGCATATAGAGTATGCGCTTCAAACACGAACGATTTATACGAATTTTACTTAATACTGTTGTATGTTTACTGTATGGTTTGTGACAATAAAAAGCCTGTCTGAAATGAAAGCTGTGAGGTGTGGGGAGTGGGTGTAAAAGTGAGAGGATAGTGAGAGTGGCGGAGTGGAGGATGACAGACAGACGAAGTCAAGTCAAGTCAGACGAGGGGGCGGGGGGGTATCCGCAAATACAGCAGCCGGCTGAGGACTGGCTGAAGAGCTAATCTCTAACAACAGAAGATCCTATTGTTGGAACTGAGCCCGGACACCAAAAATAGACCAAAATTAATACATTTACCTCCAGTAAATCTCGGCTTCATTTACTGGGCTTAGTGGGATACCCTAAGTGTTTGTTTAGTAAACAGATTAATTCAGATCTTAATGTCTCGTCTCCAATGTCTTGTTTGATAAAGGACACACTTCTGCTACCTGCCTAACCCACCCATGTGAGGTAAGCCGTCTTATTACCTTCATAGCACCCGGCAGGGTGTAAAGACACGTCCACACCTTAACCCACCCTATCATAGACACACACACACAGGCACACACACACACACACACCCTCAGACACAGACACTGACAAACGGAGGGTCTCTGTGCCGCCGTCTCCAGCCTTTGCAGACTACGCCTCCTGAGGGCACTGGCACCTGTCCCACTGAGCCCAGCACAGATCGCATCTCCCTGGGCTGGACTCCCCACCCGCCATACCCTCCCCTCATTAGTCTGGTTCATTATCTACTGCTATACAGCCTACTACCGAGCCTTTAGCTGGAGCAGACAGACACTCTGAAAACCCCTCTGTCCCCAGATAACCCAAATCAGGCATCGGCATCTACAATACATCAGCTATATGCTGCTAAAATATAAAATGGCCATTTTTTGATATTTAACCCCTTTGCGCAGAGCCTACGTTACAAACTTACTGTCACTTAAACTGTAATGACCAAGTCTTAATCTGTTACTTCAGGTTCTCGGTAATGTCACAGCAATGTTGTAATGTAGTTGAGTCTTTCCAGCAATGAGCACACAAAGACGCTACACAGTCATTTACAATTATGTTGCTGGTAAATTGAATGGCTACATTGATTTGTCCGTGGCTTGCGCAAATCGTATTTTGCTATAGATTTCCACCCTCATCTTCAGCACAGGTTTCATCTTGTCTGTCATGCAACATCCGTCAGGGATTAGCGATCAGAAGGAATCCCTTTTTTAAGATAGACATAACTACTGGCCAATTTCCCTCATGATCAACTGTATGGTAAAGCCCCTATAACTGTACCTTTGTTTCCTGAAGAATATCATTGTAATGATAAGCCTATGATAAGTCATAGGCTGACTAATGTGCTAGCGGTGGCCATTGTGAGTTCAACAGCCAACCGTCTGCTATTGTAAGCTCAATGGCCCCGTCAATGGCCCCCTTTCATTTCAATGCTAACACATTCATCTGCCTGTAAGAGGTGGTTAGCATTAGCGGGGAGGTGTGTGTGTGTGAGGGTGAGATATGATCTGGACTCATTAGCAGGCAACAATACAAGCAGAAGGGGAGTACAGGGAGGGTGTGGGTGTGTGTTTGTGTGAGTTGAGGGTGGGCTCTCCCTGGATGTGTATTCTGAGGCCTAAACATGGGTGTAAGTACAGTATGAAGGTGAGGTGAGCCACACGCCATTGTTAACGCGATTTGAGTCGGCAACGACGCCCCCTCTCCAGATTTCTGAAGGGAGTGAAAGCAGTAAAACAACACAGAGAAGAACAGACTGTCAAGTGTCAAAAAGTCAAAGGAATGTCTTCATGCTACTACTGCCCATTACTCATAAAGTACACAGGCAGGCAGAGTCGGAAAAAAGAAACATCCAAATTAGGCATGCTCATATCTCGGACAGATATGCTGTACTTTCGGCCCTTCGCACACGTCGTTGTAATTTTGTGTTGACTTTGTGATATATTAAGGAAGCATTTGTTATAAATGCATTAGAGTCAGGCTCAGCATGCTTTGACTTCTCTGGAATGTAAACCACCGGCCTTTAGTTGTTGAGGAACATTTCAGGATTTATGGCACAAAAGTACCAAAAAGAGAGTTGTGTAATAACAGTAATGACTGTACACATTCAAAAATACACATTCTGTACAGATGGTTAAGTTCTGTGCCGTCATTCACAGACATTAATAAAAATAATCTTAAAGAATGCATAGACTATATTAGAGGAGGCCATGAAATCAACAATGGTAGATGTTGAGCCGTGTACTATATGCTGTGTACATAGAAATCCAATATCTGCCCAATTGAAATTCCTTGTACAGTAAGTATACTTGGCTGGTATTCATTTATAGTTTTAGTGTGCATTTTTCCCCTTGCTAAGCGCACTTGTCTTGGACATTTGTGTGAAATAAACAAGGACTCAACTGAGGCACTCCACTGTGCAACAATGTTTTTGCATGCCTTTTCTACTGCTGCTGAGTGAGTCCACTTGTCTTGAATGTGCATGCTACGGTTGGAGCTTAATGAGTATATACAAGGATTTCAACTCAACAATGGCAGCCTATTCTGTGTTTTGTCTTGTGTTTTTTAACAACTCAGCAACGGTAGTGGTCGTTTTTTCTTGTTTTTATGCCTTTTTTGTGATCACCTTGGGTTGTGCAAAAATAATGAATGGCACTTGCCTTGGATGCCAAACTCCACAATGATGTCCAGTTTTGTGTTTCACAAAACAAAATTTGCTGTGCCTGTTTTGGGCTTATTTTGTGTTGAGCTAGTGATCTTCACTTGCCTTGGATGTCAGTTGTGTTCCTAATCAAGAATGGTAGTTTTTTTCAGTTTTATGTCTTTTTGAGTTGAGCGAGCATTTCGAGTGAGCTCCACTTGCCTTGGATGTCGGTGCTGCTGTTGGAGCGGCGCTCTGCGATCTTGCGAGGGCTCTCCACCTCGTCCGTGCCCAGGAAGTCCCCAGAGGTCACCGAGGCCTGGGACAAGGATAGGTTGCCATGGGACGAGTGACTGCTGCTCACTGACTGCTTATTGAAGGGGAATCTGAGAGGAGAGGCGGAATCAGGAAAGAGAGAGAGAGAGAGAGAGAGAGAGGGGTAGAAAGGGAAAGAGAGAGAGAGAGAGAGAGAGAGAGAGAGAGGGGTAGAAAGGGAAAGAGAGAGAGAGAGGTGGAGAGAGGGGTAGAAAGGGAAAGAGGGGAGGTGAAGGAGAAACAGACAGAAAAAAAGAGAAAAAAACACCCTTCGTCAATTCAGCCCTAGTCTGACCAAAGTACAGTAAGTTTTTCAACTAAATACATGTACGTACTTTGTAGGTACAGTACGTTTGTGACTGGTAATTCAATATGGCGGACATGGAGTAGATCCATTATTAATGTTAATCTAAATAAATTCAATTAAAAAATCATCTATTCCACTTCTTTGCAACCAGGTGTGTTTTTTGGTAAGTGTTGATAAGACAATATCCAGTCAGTCAGACACATGTGCTACTGCTGCTGCTTGTTTTTTTTTTAAAAATCAGTAAAATATGAATGTTAAAGTCAATGAATACACTCAAATTCATCTACATTTCTGAGAATCAGGTGTGTGTTTTTTGGTGAGTAACAACATGTATTCCAGACGTGTTACCAGCATGTCTTCTTTTCGATCAGTGACACGTGTTGTAATTGTTGCGGTGTGGTGGTAATGGCTGTGTTGATGTGTGAAGTGTTGATGTGTGTGTGACCTTTTTTTCCCACACTGACTGACTGGGCCCCAGCCCCTTTTTGATCAGCAGGCAGGATCTTGCAAGAGGAAGTCAAGGAAACGTGACTGCCCTCCACACGCATACACACAGGCGCGCACGGACACACACACACACACACCCTCCACAACAAATGCCGGTCACCTCTGTTCGCCACCACCACCACAGTATGTCATTGGCTGCCACCCCTATCCGGATGTGGACTAACTTGTCTTTTCTTTTTTCTGTCTTCTGACTTTTACAAGTCCCCCGAGACAAAAAGACTCCTCCTTTTAAAATGTGGGTCTTACTAGGTGAAGGATTTTAAAACGTCACACAGGAAAACTGTGAATCTGAAAGTGTTACAAGTCGGTGTGAAAACAACCGTCATGGTCGGTCCTAGCAAAGTAGGCCGAGCAGAGGATGTTTGTGTAGGTTACGAGGCTGTTTTATCTGTTGGCGATAAAGCCTTTATATATACAATGATATCTTTAAAGTCAGTGGGAAACTCTGTGACTATTAAGCTCTGTGACTGTAGTACGTGCGTCCTTTCACGCCTGTGTGTGTATGAATGTGTTTTTGTGTGAGTGTGAGTGTGAGTGTGTGTGTGTGTGTGTGTGTGTGTGTGTGTGTGTGTGTGTGTGTGTGTGTGTGTGTGTGTGTGTGTGTTCATGAGAGTGTGCGTTCATGGCGGTGTGTGTGTACGTGTGTGTGTGTGTGTGTCTGCGGTGGGCTAGTAAGTGATTGAACAGGGGGGTGTAATGGTAAGTGGTGTAGAGTTCAGTGATTTGTGTTGTTGTTGCGGTGCAGTGAGAGGGAGAGGGAGGGTGTGGTGGGTGGGTCGCACAGTGAAAACAGAGCAAGCCACCCCCTCCCCTCCTCTCTCATCCTCTCCCCTTCTCTCCTCTTCTGCTTTCCTCTCCTCTCCTCCACTTGCCTAATCCTCTCTTTTTCTCTCCCCTCCTGCTTTCCTCATCTCCTCTCCTCCCCTCTTCTAATATTCCCTCACTTCCACTTGTCTTGTCCTCTCTTTTTATCTCCCTCCTCTCGTCTACTCCCCTCTTTTCCTCTCCCCTACTTGCCTTTTCCTCTCCTCTCTTCTCCCCTTCTTTCCTCTCCCCTCCCCTTCTTCTCTCCTTTTCTCTCTTCTCTTCGCTTCTCTCTCTATTCTGACTCTGCTTGTACTTCTCTTGCTCTCTGAAACGCTGTGGCTCTCTATGCTTCTCGCTTGCTTGCTTTATTACCTCCCTCCTTCCCTCCCTCCCTCCGTCTCTCCCTCTGTGTTTCGCTCCTGCGACCACAGCCATTTCCTCAGGAAGGCCTGTGGGCGCCCACTCAATTGTGTTTCGAATCTCTCCGATGCGATCCCTCTTTCGCTCTTACTCTCCTCTCTTCCTCCAACCAAAATCCATCCCTCCATGTCGCTTTTGCCCCCCCCCCCCAAGCCCTCCATTCGGCCCCACTCCCTGTTTTCAACAATTCTCATGGCCATTAATTATCTCTCTCTCTCTCTCTCTCTCTCTCTCTCTCTCTCTCTCTCTCTCTCTCTCTCTCTCTCTCTCTCTCTCTCTCTCTCTCTCTCTCTAAAACAATTACCTCTGGAATTCTCCCTCTCTGACTCAGCCATTTCTACTTTTTTTCTACCAGTGGGCCTCCTTCTCTCCTTCTTCCCATCACTCATCACAGCTGCTAAGTGTAGCGTAAAAGCACCCTTGTCATGCCCTCGCCTCCTCACCTCTCCTCCTCTATCACTCCTTCTCCATACCTCAATACATTATATTTCTTTTGTGAGCTTAGATTACATATTTGATACAGAAGTGGAATTATTAACCCCTGTTATATTACAGGCCCTCCTTCCCAATACACATATGACCTCTGGTCTGCAGGGTTTAAGCCACTTGCTATAATCATTGTAAATCCATACAACATAGAGCAAAATGCGATACACCAGCACAGTCATAAACCTCTAAAAGAAGAGGCTGTGCAAGCATGTAAGTGAAAGCCACGTTATAAATCAAAGCGTGTTATCTGGCACCTTACCCAGAGTTTTGCGAGGTCTGCATGTCGTAGGTGAAGGACTCTCCTCGTCGGCGGTCGGTGGGCAGGCTGCGGACGAACTCGGTGTAGCGCTGTCCAGGCTCATAGAGCTTGGCGCTCTCACACAGCGACTGGTAGTTCACTGGCAGAGAGACCACCTGGGCCTGCTGCATCTGGAACCAGTTCACCGTCACCTGCAAATAGAAGAGAGTAGAATATTACATTACTGTATATTACATAACATTTAGCAGACGCTTTTGACCAAAGAGTAAAATGAGATTTAAAGGCAAAAACAGGAGGAGGGAGTCACTTTAAAGTAGTGTTGCAGCGTTGGAAAACTGACACCAGTACCGGCCGGGGCCCCGATACGGCACAAAAATTGTGATAGCGGCAAGTACCAAGAAATAGGGCATCGATACCATTTACTGATGCTTGTACGACACTTGAATGCAGCCTTGAACTTAATTATTTAATACCAGAGGTATTTAAAAAGTATAAAAAGTTCTACTGCATTTATTTTGTACAGTATTAGTTTTTTTCCTGTTTCACAAAGGTAGACAGCAGCCTGACAAAACCATGATAGCAATGATTTTACATCCAAGTAGTATGCAGCTCTTCATATACAGTGAGTCCAATATGTATTTGATCCCTTGCTGATTTTGCCGGTTTGCCCACTTATAAAGACATGATCAGTCTATAAATTTATGATAATATGTATTCAAACATGGAGAGACAGAATATCAAAAAGAAATTCCAGAAAATAACTTAAAATCATATATTTTAATTTATTTGTATTTAATGTAGGCAAATAAGTATTTGACCCCTCTAGCTAAAGAAGATAAAGTGCTTTGTGACAAAGCCCTAGTTGTCTAGCACTGAGGTCAGATGCTTCTTTTAGTTGATGACAATGTTTGTGCATATAGTAGAAAATATTTTTGCCCATTTTTCTTTGCAGATTATCTCTAAAACATTAATAGTTTGTGGTTGTAGCTTGGCAAATGGGAGGTTCAGTTCTCTCCATAGAATTACTATAGGGTTAATATTTGGAGACTGTCTAGGCCACTTCACAACTTTAATATGCTTCTTATTGAGCCACTCTTTCGTTGCTTTGACTGTATGTTGTGTATTATTGTTATGTTGGGAGATCCAAAAATGGCCCACCCTTCAGTGTAGTGGTGGAGGGAAGGACGTTTGCACTCAGGATTGCACATTACATGTCTCCCTCCATCCATTCGTTGACGATATGAAGTTGTCCTGTGACTTGGTCAGACAAACACTCTCAAACCATAATGATACCACTTTCATGCATGATGGTGAGGAGGGTGTTCCTGGGATCATAGACAGCAGTACTCTTTCTCAAAACACATTGAATTGTGTTAATGCCAAACAGCTTGATTTTGGTTTCATCTGACTACAGCACCTCCTTATCATGTCCTAAACCAGTCTAATGTCCGTTGGCAAACCTCAGGTGGGACCGCACAGGTTCCTTCTGAAGTAGAGGTATCATGTGTGCACTACAGGATTTTAAACCTCTGTGGCATTAAGTGCTACCAGTAGTTTTCTCAGTGATTTTGGTCCCAGTATCTTTGATATCATTGCCTAGTTCATCCCGTACAGGTCTATGGTGCTTTCTTTCTGTTCTCATGATTATCAAATCCCTACAAAAGGTCAAATTTTGTATAGAACCCCAGACAGCCTGATGGATAGTCATTTTGTATTGATCACCTTTTGGAAGAAATGCATCAACAGCTGGGTCATTTATACCCAGTCTCTTTCTTGTGGATTTGCAGCCCATTTAATCTTGTTCAGGTCTAAAATCTTGTCCCTGATATCATTTAACCGCTCTTTGTTCTTTCCCATGCTGGTGAGGTTGGAGTGTGACTGATTCACTCATACTATGGACTGATTCTGCTGATTCAATGTGTCTTTTATGCATGTTAGTGTGTACAGGTGTCTTTAATTCAGATGACAAGTTGGTCGGAAGTGCCCATCTGGTCTGTGGGCCCAGAACTGTAATCAGTTGGCAGGGGATCAAATACTTATTTTGCTCGATGAAATGGAAATAAATTAATATATATTCTTTTAAGTTAATTTCTGGATTTTCTTTTTGATATTCTGTCTCTCCATATTAGAATACATATTATCATAACATTTATTGACTGGTCATGTCTTTGTTAGTAGGCAAACCAACAAAATCAGAAAGGGATCAAATACTTATTGGACTCACTGTACTGTATATAAATTTCAAACAGAGTGGTATCGGTATGGTATCGGCCGATATTGCACAGCCAGTTATCGGGTATTGGTATCGGGGCCAAAAAATGGTATCGATGCAACACTACTTTAAAGATGCACCCCTTGCACGAGTCAAGTCAACAGTTGTGATCATTATTGACAACGTGCTCTGACTACCCTCACAACAAGCCTGTTTTTAGTTCCAGTCAAAGCGCAAATCATAATAAACAAATTTAGGTTCATACACAAATAAATCAGAGTGCTTTGATATGAAGACAAACACAAACAGTAGCAGTGTTCTAGTGGAAAAACTCAATGCAGAACTTATCAATTGACTTAGCAGGAACATGAGAAGGTTAAAAGTGTGACATCGCAAACCTGCTTATTCATTGTGTGTGTGTGTGTGTGTGTGTGTGTGTGTGTGTGTGTGTGTGTGTGTGTGTGTGTGTGTGTGTGTGTGTGTGTGTGTGTGTGTGTGTGTGTGTGTGTGTGTGTATGTGTGTGTGTGTGTGTTTACTCACCGCCTTCAGCGTGAGGTCACACTGGAAGACCAGCTCGCGGATCTGCGTGAGGATCTGCCGCTTGGCTTTGGCCAGGTCCACCTTCCTCACCGCCACGTCGTTCACACACGCCCGGCAGTGCTCCTTCGCCTCTTCCGCCTGAGCACACCACCAGCCACAGTTTAGTCAGTTAGCCAGAGTCAGTTAACCAAACTCAGTAAACCAGCCCAGTCAGTTAACCAAAGTACCATCAGCAGTTTGAGTTAACACTACCAGCTTAAGTCTAGATTCTCCACATCATTCCTAAATGGCAGTGCTCCTCCATCTCCTCCACCTGATGAACGCACCACAGTCAGTTGGTTAGCTGCTCATTCTAGCTATCAGCACCAGCAAAGCACCATCAGAAGTTAACATCACCAACTTCCGGATGGATGCTCCATGTGGTTACTAACAGCTTCAGTTTACATTCCCCATGACATTCACAAATGCCCTACAGGCATCTGCCTGGACACACAACATGCACCATTAGCCAAAGGCAGTTGGTTAACTAGCCAGTCCAATTAATTAAAGACAGTTAGTTATTAAATAGCCATTCCAGTTCACCAAAGCACCATGAGCTGTCCACAGTACCAGCTTCAGTCCAGAGAGCCTATCAGCACGGCCAAGAGCTTGAGCAGTGGGGTGATCCCATAACGTCAGGCCCTACAGTGCTCTATGGGCTCCTCTGCTTCAATGTAACGATCAGATATAGTTAAGATTGCAAAAAGTTATATTTACCACCACCACTAATTTCAAAGCATTCATTATGACATGGAAAATGACACTTTTCATTCATGGATAGGTGGAATTTCTCCATAGCCAACATTTTGAATCATCATTCATAGACTTCTTGGGCTCCAAATTTAACCATACTTTGGTCAGACCCGTAAGTTTTAGTTTAATCATGAATAAATACTTATGAAACGATCCCATTTACGAATGGACAGCATGCATTTTGAAATTAAATATCTGAAATTATATACTCTACCTTCAAGTCAGTCCAACCAAAGGGCCATCATTCAAAATCAACACTACCATCTTCAGTCCGTGCCCTACCACCAGCACTGCCAGCTATCTAGTCACGACAGTCAAGTTAATGAAAGAAACATCCACCACAGTAAATACTACTGCCGTTGATCAGCTGCTGACACCAACACTGCCAGCTGCCTTTAGTCTGGCGATCTTAACGCACCAGGGTAAACTGAGACATTTCCTTTTTTTGAAGCCTGGGTACTTCCTCGTTTCAACGAAATCAAGGAGGTGTGGGTTTGACACACATGCCCACTCTCAAGCTATATATGGGTGGTATATTTGGCTCAAGAAGAAGTTTACTTCTATGATGAATAGGCACAAAAGTAGTGTTTAGGACTTATTGTTGAAATCAAAGCATTTATTGAATCATTGCACAAAGAGCAGCTAAGCAGTGGATACGAGTAGAAACACATAAACAAGATGATCATTATCAATGTATTTTTAATGTAGCAGTAAATAGCAGTGTTATTTTTTTGTTTATCTGGAACTCGACATAACTCTGAAATTATCAGACGAAGTGAAACCCTCAAAGTGCCAGGAGCAGAGGAACCAGCATTTTTTTGTCTCGTTTCCTAGGTACCAAAACAACAAAGAGTGCAGTGTTTGAAGTAAAATTGGGGATTTTTGGGGAAAGTGGGATTTACGCCAAAAACGTTCCAATCTGAAGCTACTCATACCATCTCCATTGTGTGTGTGTGTGTGTGTGTGTGTGTGTGTGTGTGTGTGTGTGTGTGTGTGTGTGTGTGTGTGTGTGTGTGTGTGTGTGTGTGCATTGTGTGTGTGTTGGAAAGTTACACCAACTACCAGCGAAGTGTTGGTGTGGATGTCCAAAAATAGGAAACTACAAGTGAGTGTCTGATATTTGTCACTGGCTGGTATAACGTCCACAGTGTGCTAATAAATGTCATCTATCCCACTCTACTTTTCCTGTGTGGGTGAATGATGACTTTGTGTGTATGTGTGTGTAACTTGCGTGAGACTTCATACAGTATGTCTGTGTGTTGTGTGAGAGCATATTTTATCTGATGGTGTCTGTGTGTAGGATTAGTGTGTGTGTGTGTCTGTGTCAGTCAGTGGCATAAGTGTGAGAAAGTATGTACGGTATGTTTACCCTGTGTGAGTGTGTGCGAGTCTGTATGCTGTATGAGTCTCTATGTATGTGTGTTTGAGTGTATCACTGACTTCTGTGTGTATGTTTGTGTGTGTGTGTGTTTGTGTTTGTGTTTGTGTTTGTGTGTGTGTGTGTGTGTGTGTGTGTGTGTGTGTGTGTGTGTGTGTGTGTGTGTGTGTGTGTGTGTGTGTGTGTGTGTGTGTGTGTGTGTGTGTGTGCATGGGTATGTGTTCCACATGTGTATATTACTGACCCTCTGCAGCGCCTCCTCCTCCAGGCGTCTCCTCTTCTCCAGCTGCTTGTTGGGGGCCCCCCCGGGGCCGGCTGGGGGGGCCTCCTCCTCCGCCCGGCAGGTGGAGAGACGCGCCTTCTCGTACTCCTCCTGGCGCTGCACCTGCAGCTGCCGCGCCTTACGCAGAGCGCTGTCCGCCTCGCTCTACATAGGACAACAACAAGAAATCGTTTTATTTAGCTTCGTAATACAAAGGTACGTACCTATACAATAAACTGCCGCGCCTTACACAGAGCGCTGTCCGCCTCGCTCTAGATAGAACAACGACAACAAACGGTTTTATTTAGCAATAGGGTCATTTCACGTGAAATCAGACACTTTGGGACCCGACCGACCCGGATTTCGATCATACTTGGTGTGCCTTTTCAGTAGCAAGGTAGCACCCCAGAACTGCATTGGTTTGAATCTGACACTAATATTAAGGGAGAAACAGACTAGGAAAGGTTCACATGTGAGGGTAGGACACTATACATTCAGCCTTGAATATATCAGTCAGTGTTAGTCACAAAAAGATGCCTGTGGTGTTGTTTGAAAGCTCTTTTCTGGCTCTACATATTACACAATCACCTTGGAATACAACTACTCTCAGAATATGAATTATGATAAATTGAAAAATTAAAAATCGAATATCTCAAAAACTCATATTTTAAAATGGTCAGTTCCTTGTCCAAACGTAGCCGGCAATGTCATGAGCAGCACCTAAAACGCTGGTGTTCGGTTTGTTATTCATTTCAGAGAGAATTTGACTCACAAATATGGCATCATACAGACCACTTACTAATAATATGGTAATACCATAGTAGCATCACATGACAGAACAAAAACAAAACAAAAATGGTCAGTGTCCATGGTCCCCAGGTTTCAGAAACTAAGGCAGATGTCCATTTATAACATACCAAATGATGATATGTGAATGTTTGAACATTCCTTCTCTGTGTACCTGTGCCATCTTTTCCCTTTACCGTACTTTAAAGAGATAATCAATGGCTACACTCCTCATTTTGTACTCTACCATGCATTTGAAGCAACAGCTGTGTCTTTTGTAGATAATGTATAAGTACGTCCCGTTGCAGTTACAGGTTCCACTACCAGAAGCACATCCTGATGATCCATGACAGTCTATCTGGTCTGAAGGAAAAGTGAAGGATGGAGATGGCCCATGAGGATGCAGGAAGTTTCAGTTTCACCTCTCCGTGCTCGGCATACATTCCTCAGCACATGCTAGCCACCAGTTGCCATCATATACAGCTACAACATACCCTTTGATGCTTGAAAATGTAACACATTCCTTTACTGAGCTCACTCTTTCAACTCTGCCTTCTCTGAATGCTCAAAATGGCCTAACTTCCACTGTGGCATTGACAATGGGCAGAAGCTGTGTAGTTTTTGAGTACCTGGAATAGTTCTTGCAGATTCAAACCTTTTCAACAAGTTCTCAGCTTCATGATGGTACATATCTGTTGTGGCAAACTGGCAATGGATGTTCTTGACATTATCCTTGACAAATTCAAACAGTTGGTATGGCGTTACAATTTAATTGTCAATAGGACGTTGCAGACTTCCTGCACAATATAAGAACCTTAAAATTACAACAAATATGTGCCACCACGAGGCAGATTTTCACATACCTGCAGAGTGGCACTTTTTTGCCACATCACATGGCAAAGGTCCATGTGATGGCGTTGGAGGGACAGTTAAATGGCTTGCTGCACGAGCAAGTCTGCAACGTCCTATTGCGATTAAACTATAACGCATCATAAACTACACAGCTTCTGCCCATTGTCAATGGACACAGTGGAAGTTAGGCCATTTTGAGCATTCAGAGAAGGCAGAGTTGAAAGAGTGAGCTCAGTAAAGGAATGTGTTACATTTTCAAGCATCAAAGGGTATGTTGTAGCTGTATATGATGGCAACTGGTAGCTAGCATGTGCTGAGGAATGTATGCCGAGCACTGGAGAGGTGAAACTGAACTTCCTGCATCCTCATGGGCCATCTCCATCCTTCACTTTTCCCTTCAGACCAGATAGACTGTCATGGATCATCAGGATGTGCTTCTGGTAGTGGAACCTGTAACTGCAACGGGACGTACTTATACATTATCTACAAAAGACACAGCTGTTGCTTCAAATGCACTGGTAGAGTACAAAATGAGAGTGTAGCCATTGATTATCTCTTTAAAGTACGGTAAAGGGAAGATGGCACAGGTACACAGAGAAGGAATGTTCAAACATTCACATATCATCATTTGGTATGTATAAATGGACATCTGCCTTAGTTTCTGAAACCTGGGACCATGGACACTGACCATTTTTGTTTTGTTTTTGTTTTGTCATGTGATGCTACTATGGTATTACCATATTATTAGTAAGTGGTCTGTATGATGCCATATTTGTGAGTCAAATTCTCTCTGAAATGAATAACAAACCGAACACCAGCATTTTAGGTGCTGCTCATGACATTGCCGGCTACGTTTGGACAAGGAACTGGCCATTTTAAAATATGAGTTTTTGAGATATCCAATTTTTAATTTTTCAATTTATCATAATTCATATTCTGAGAGTAGTTGTATTCCAAGGTGATTGTGTAATATGTAGAGCCAGAAAAGAGCTTTCAAACAACACCACAGGCATCTTTTTGTGACTAACACTGACTGATATATTCAAGGCTGAATGTATAGTGTCCTACCCTCACATGTGAACCTTTCCTAGTCTGTTTCTCCCTTAATATTAGTGTCAGATTCAAACCAATGCAGTTCTGGGGTGCTACCTTGCTACTGAAAAGGCACACCAAGTATGATCGAAATCCGGGTCGGTCGGGTCCCAAAGTGTCTGATTTCACGTGAAATGACCCAATATACTAATACCTATACAGTTAACTGTCTAGCTTTATCCAGTTCAATGTCCGCCTCACTAGAAAAAAACATCAACTTAGCTTAGTAACATAAATATACCTATACAATATACTGTCCGCCTCACTCTACATCGGACAACAACAGCAAGAAACCGTTTTATTTTGCTTAGCAATATACAATAAACTGCCAAGCCTTACGCAGTGCACTGTCCGTCCCACTCCAGATAGAACAACAACAAACAGTTTTATTTAGCTTAGCAATATAATACCTATACAGTAAACTGTCATGTCTTACGCAGTTCACTGTCCGCCTCACTTTAGAAAAAAACTCAACTTAGCTTAGTAACATAAATACACCTATGCAATATACTGTCCACCTCACTCTACATCGGACAACAGAGCAAGAAACAGTTTTATTTAGCTGAGCAATATATAATCCCTGTACAATAAACTACCATGCCTTACGCGGTGCAATGCCCGCCTTGCTCTGCATATGACAACAATGCTAAAAACAAGATATGGACATGTACTGTTTATTGCATATCCTCCTCTCCTCCTGATGCTGCAGCTACCATGCCTTAAGCACTAATATTTTCCATCATTGTTTTCTTCTACCAAAGAGGATCCTCTTTGACTCTACCGAGCCCTGAACTTGGACGCTCGGCCCTCGCGTTTCTGTCAATTGTTGCACCGTACTAGGCGCACGCATCTGCGCACCTTTTGTCTGGTGCTCTACCACGCGCAAAATTGACATAAAGTACACATGGCATGGCAAAGTGTTGTTCGTGCACAAACAGTGCACGCGCACACGTATCCTGCAGCAAGTGCAGCAGTGTGCTGTCCGCCTCATTCGAAACATTGGACATGTAGTAGTACATAATATACTACTGCACCTTACGCTCTAGATATGACAAACAACAATCAGAAACAAGAAGAAACTAGGCTCAGCTTTAGTATTCTGGAAAAAAAAAAATTGACTTTGATGTTAGCGCTCTGAAGATTTAGTCACTTTTACTGACCAAGCATACAGTACAATACAAAGATGGAGTTTGACCCACTTTGGTGATATGTTATTGTTTGTAGCACAACGACAACGACTTGAACCATTGCCCAAACTTGCAGCAACTTGTGAGGTTGCCCAAAGTATTGCAGAAAGTGCCCTTCAGCTTACTGTGTGGTCCCAATGCTGAGACCATTTTTTTTGTTCAAGACACAAGCAACAGCAACTACTGCATAGCTCTACTAAGTATTCCCTTGAAACAACAGATTATATCAGGTGCTTTTTAACAGTCATATAATTTTGCAGCCATTGTGTAAAAGCAAAGCCTAGCTTTTTAAAGCACTCAATATCAGATTGGAACATTCATGAGCAAAAAATTCCCCCTCAATATTTACAAATATTACAACCCAAATCCACCTTTCTAGCTACTGTCTCGCTATACAAGAGAGGTCACAGCTTGATGCCTACGTAACCTACATCACTAGAAGATACTGCTATAAATTACTCAGCACATACCAGGGGTGCATTTCTCGAAAGCATAGTTGTTAACTACGGTAGCTACTTTGTTGGTTTCAATGCAATACCCCATTGGCAACTACCCAAGTTGCTAACTGCTAACAACTACGCTTTCGAGAAATGCACCACAGCGCCCCTGCAGGCTGGCACCATCACAAACCATGCAGGTGGAACCCCACGAATACATTAAGACGCACAATCATGGAGAGACTCATCAGACCCATGCAGACAGATCATAACTAATATGGAAGTACAACATTGTGCATTACACCAAAAGGTTTTCAGTCAGCTTGATTCACACCAAACAATCTGCATGCATGCTAATGGTCATCCTCTCTCTCACACACACGCACGCACGCACGCACACGCACACACACACAGGGCATGTTACAAAATCGCTGTTGCCTCAACCCCTCTTCTTTAACTCACTTCCTGATTTTCCTGTGCCAATGTGAAAGCGAGCACAGACAGAAACACACTCACACTCACGCACACGCACACACACACACACATCTTATGCAATCACCAACGACACAAACAATGTCTATGCAGCATACCACCGTCCGTCCGTGCAATGTAAGGACATGCATGCAATGTACGGAAATGCATGCTTGCTCGGTGCTAAGTTATATAGGCGGAGGACGTGGTCACTCAAGAGCAGTGGACACAATGTACAGAGGCTCCCACTATGCCCACCCCATCACACCCACCCACCAGTTACCGTTGTTCTCACACTGCCCCCCACCACATAGGCTATGCTTTCCCAGTGGTCTGCCTGCGACCCCCACCCCCTCATCCCACTGCTACCAGTTCCTGTATCTACATTCCGTATGCTTTCCAACTGTACAGAAGCTCCCCCCAATGAACCCCTCCCCTTCCAAAAGTCATATATCGGCATCCGCTATGCTCCCTAAATGCCGATTTTGAATGCTCCCTCACTGCACCCTGATCACCCCCACCCCCACCCCAACCCGCTGCTACCTGTTCCTATGCCCACATCCCTTATGCGCTGGCCATACAAAGCTTCCCCTCCCTCCCCCCGTCCCTATACCCACATCCCCTATGCTTTCCCTCTGACCCAAGCACTTCCTCAGGGGGGCAGTTCTGCTTATAGGTGCAGAGCTAGAAAACATCCTGCACGTCTTTTCATGGAACAACATTCTCACACCACCACCACAGGCAAGGACGGACGCCGAGGGTATGCGCGTGAGCGCACACACACACACAGACACACGCACGCACGCACGCACGCACGCACGCACGCACGCACGCACGCACACACACACACACACACACACACACGGAAACCACCCCCCAGGCTATCTCCCTGGTATATTTTTGGCCTTTGGGATGTAGCCCTGCAGGCATAGAGAGGTTCCCCACTGAGTGAAGTACTGGTTGGGATGGTGCCTCCACTCCACGGCCTCCGACATTGGAGGGCCGGGCAGCACCGCGAGAGTGGCTGGGGAGCCTCTGCAATGTGCTGACACAGGCAGACACAGAGAGAGAGGACTTCCTTGTTCACACCCTGTACACACCACACTACACTGCACTACGGGTGACCTACAATCTCGTCTAGCCACAAATGCCAGCCAACCGTGGCTAAGGAGGGCTGTTGCTGAAAATAGGTGCAACGTGTTGTGTTGTGTTTTTTCATTGTGGCTGTTTTTTTGTGTGCTTTTTTTAAATCAGCATTTTAGTTTTGTGATGAGCATGATCACGTGCATGTAAGGGATGAAATCTCCTAACCCTGAAAAACACCTGCCACAGTTGTTTGCTTCAACGATAGTCAGCATCAGACAAAACAAAGGAGATAACCAGCACAGGAAAGTGCAAGTTCACTGAACATTTTGACATATTCATTTACATGGAGTTATTTACATCAGTTACATGGAACAGCCACTTGCATGTCAGGTTCTGCAAGACAAGCAGCAATTTATCATGTCAGCATCGATATGCGGTTGCAGTGAACATAGAAACTGAAAGCACAGTGCTTCACATGTATTGTCTGTTATCATGAGCTCTAGTAACAGCACAGAGGAGGGTTTACAAATGGAAGGCTGCTCTGGAAGCACTGTTGGCGGTGCTGTGTTTTAGAGACCACTTGCTCTTAACCCTTTGAGGAGTACCATCACAAATATGTGATTAGAATTTTGCCCAAACTTTGAGTTCTCATTATGACGTCATAAGGACTTCGCAAGATTTTTAACACATACTTCTATGGGAGCTGTAGATTATTCAAGTAAAATTCTAGAAGAACCTCTAGAAATTCCTTACTCCTCAATTAAACTGATGGGCTCAGGATGAACTGTAATATGGCTCAAAACCCCAAGGTCAACTCAAAATTGAAACCAAAGTGCAACTCTCCTAATAATAACCAGTCAAATGGAGTTTGTAAGTTTCAGTTCATTCAGTTGTAAGTTTCATAGATGTTGCCTTGCACCCTACAGACATCAACCCTTTGCAGTAGAGTGGAGTAAGATTTACATAATAATCCCAGAGGAAATGAAGGTGTCTAGTAGCATACATAAATACACAGTAAACCGATATTACACACATTATTACACAACATATTACACATGTAAAACATATGGCACACATGTATTTAGCCAATGGCAGATTACACACACACACCCGCGCACGCACACACACACACACACACACACACACACACACACACACACACACACACACACACACACACACACACACACACACACACACACACACACACACACACACACACACACACACACACACACACACACACACACACACACACACACACAGACACAGCAGTGGTCGGTTAGTGACTTAGAAGGCACCCACCATTTTCTTCTGCTCCCTCTGCCACTGCTCCTTGACCTCCTTCCTCAGCTTGTCCAGCTCACTCTTCCTGGACTGCAGCGGCTGTGGAGGAGTAGAGGAGGAGGACAGGAACACAGCAGTCATGACACACCAGTCACCACAGACCAGACACATGTACAATACAATATATGGGCAGCCGTGGCAGCCGTGGCGCAGCCGTGGCCTAGTGGTTAGAGAGTTGGTCTTTCAATCTAGGGGTTGCCGGTTCGAATCTCCCCTGACCTCTCCCTACATCTCCATCCATGGCTGAAGTGCCCTTGAGCAAGGCACCTAACCCCACATTGCTCCAGGGACTGTAACCAATACCCTGAAAAATAATAGTTGTAAGTCACTTTGAATAAATGACCATGTCAGCTAAGTGCAATGTAACAATACATTAATGTAACTCAGACAGTAGATCATTGCTTTCCCCAGAAACCTTTTATCTCCAAATTTCAGTTTGCATCCATGAGTATATGAGTTTTGTAAATGATTAAAAAGAAAGGAGAAAGAGCAGGAACATGATGAGAGGCCATCAGACAGGAGGAGAAGAGGAGTGGGAGACTCCATGGGAAACGAAGGAGAAAGAGGAGGAGGGGGAGGAGGATGACCATGATGAGAAAGGAGTAGGGGAATGAGGAGAAGTAGGAGGACAGAGAGCGAGGAGGAAGAGGAGGAGGAGCAGTAGGAAGAGTAGGAGGTGATAAGACAGGAGCAGGAGGAGAAAGAGAAGAATGATGACAAAGATGCCTTGGAGGAGAATGTAGAATGGTAAAAACAGGAGGAGGAGGAGGAGGAGGAGGAAGAAGAGGAGAGAGAGGGAGGATGGATCTAGGAGGAGAAGGGGTCTCCGAGTTGAGGCATGAGGTTGCCGTGCTACCTGGAAGGTGAAAAAGTGGATCGCACTCGGGTTCTTCTTTTCTTCTTTTTTATTTTTTATTTACATAGCAGCAGAGCTGACAAAGGCAACAGCCGAAACGTTTGTCTACACTTCTGCTGCTATGTAAATAAAAAATAAAAAAGAAGAAAAGAAGAACCCGAGTGCGATCCACTTTTTCACCTTCCAAGTTATTCAACTGGAGACGCACCA
Organism: Engraulis encrasicolus; assembly: GCF_034702125.1. Taxonomy (NCBI): domain Eukaryota; kingdom Metazoa; phylum Chordata; class Actinopteri; order Clupeiformes; family Engraulidae; genus Engraulis; species Engraulis encrasicolus. The sequence goes on along the minus strand of NC_085865.1, from coordinate 23,295,823 downwards.
CACGGAAGAGCGCGGTGTATGAACTACTACTCGTGCTACCTGGATGAATTTGTTGGCCTGCAGCGCAGCAGTGGTGTGCAGGATGACCTGGCTGTACTCGATGTCGTTTTTGAAGGCACTCGTGTAGATCTCTTTGAAGGGCATGAACTCCTGCGGGACAGAACAAGGCAGATGAAAACAACATAGACTGGTTGGTCTTGTTGCGTCTATTTCACAGTGGGTGGCATAATAATATTATAACAGTAATGATAGAGTATATATATATTGTAATGCAATCATGTTACATATACTGTATGCATTATACACAATAGCATGGTTTTGTTGTGTCAATTTCACAGTGGGTGGCATAACAATATTATAATAATTTATTATATACAGTATTATATATTATTATAATGCAATCATGTTACATATACTGTACACATTATACACAATAGCATGGCTCCAGCTTCTGTAGTGCTCTGATAACATTATGCCTTTGATGTGGTAATGTTGTGGCAGGCGGAGAGCATAAACAGCAAAAGGAAACTGACCTGTTGACCGGCGAGCGCCTTTGCAGACTCAGCCATTTTGGCAAAGCTTTTGGCACACTCGATATCTACAAAGAGAAGACGGCATACATCACCGAAAAAAGGTCAGCAAAACAAAACGGCCAGAAAACAGAAACACTACTCCTCTCCCGTCTAGCTTTTGGCATGAGGAGTACCTTTTCTTAAAAAACATCAAAAACACACAGCCTCTTTGTCAGCGTGTGGATAGAAAGCAGCTGTCAAGAGTGGCCAATATATCACCGCTCAAAACAAGAGAGGAGGTGAGGAAGGCGGAGAGACGACAAAGCCTGCATCCCACAAACGCTCACGCTCTGCTCTGACCTGACCTCTGACTACAGTGAGTATTGTTACCGTGTGTGCTGCTATCCGTCAGCCCATTATCAATGACTCGGAGTGGGCGTGAGGTATTTTTCTGCTGATCTCGCACAGCTACATCAGTCTATGACATGCGGTACCAACCACCCTCAGCTACTGCAACCCTTGCTGATGACGACGTTGCTGATGAGTAGAGGGGTAGAGAGGGGCGCTGTTTCTCCTCACAAATGATTCGCCTGCGAGTCTCCCACTACACTTCACCCAGGGTCACAGACTAACGGTCAGCCAAAGGTTAGACTCATGTGGGCTGACCTTGGAAACTGCATTGCAATATTCCCTCCCATTTTTTCAGTGTTGACTGCTAAGGTTAAACATAGAAGCCTCCCATTGCATTACTAAAGTACCAAGTCAGATGACACTAAGCAAGCAGCACTAAGCTGTTTTCATGTTCAGTTGCTATACAGGTTGCTCTCAAAATCATCTTACAATATAACATGCTATTGCTCTAGTGGTGTGTGCATCACAACAAAAACAACTTGATTACTTAAGAAGCTTTAAGAGGAGGGTACATGAACTGATGCACTCATCTTTCATAATGCTACTGCTCAAGTCTTTCTGATTCCTTCAGAGGGAATTATCTGTTCTATGCCCAAAGTACACTAGTCATTGAAAAAGTTAACTATCATAGTGCTTCACCTTAAGATTAGATTAGATTATATTAGATTAGATAAGGCTTTATTCTCCACTCTAGGGCAGCCATGGCCTAGTGGTTAGGAGAGGGGGTCGTAGCGCCATAATGCACGCCGTTCCACCAATAGAACCCTGTAATAGTCATTGAAAAGTTTACTGCCATAGTACTACACTACAATGACATAACGAATGGCTTTCAGTAACACACTACGACTTGGTTATTGCCATTCTGGAAACAGCAAATGTGTAACACTGTGTCTTAATGGGCTAAGCACAGAGGATCTGAGCACTGATCTGAGGCCAGTGGACCCACCGAGGTTGATGCGCTTCTCCACCCAGCTGAGCAGGTCCTTGGTGTACTTGGACCAGGTCTTGGCGTAGAGCAGGGCGGACTCCACGCCCGTGAGGCTGCCGTGCAGCGCTGAGTCCACCTCCTCCACCCGCGCAGGCGGAGACGGTCCTAGGGGAACACACACACAGACACAACTCAGGCCTACAGTACCTACCTACAGTATTATTCATTTCACACACAGACTGCACAAACAAATGGGCCTAGGACAGTGATTCTCAAAGTGTGGTCCGGGGACCACTAGTGGTCTGTGACAGAGCTGAGGTGGTCCGCAAGGGGATTTCTATTTTACCAAGACAAGGTAGCTATATTTGTAACATTATTACAAAGCTAAGCATAACATTTTCTCTACAATAAGACAGGCTTGTGAATGTGGAAAAAAAAGTAACTGATCTGCATCGGAATTAGCAGTATCAAATTAGCACCCATCAACTGTCAATTCAGTTGACAGGTGGTCCCTGAACATATTTATGGGGACAGAGTGGTCCACGGTCTGACAAAGTTTGAGAAACACTGGCCTAGGAGAACACACACACTACACACCTCACAATACAATACAATACAATACAATACAATACAATACAATACAATACACAATACAACCAAAATCAACCAAAATCAACCATTTGTCCTATTTCTGCACACACAGGCATTTAAAAAAAATCACACTACTGATACATTACATTCCACTTATTTCAAAGCCTTTCAATTAATTAAGTACAGGATATTGGTTACAATCTCTAGAGCAAGGTGGGGTTAGCCGTAGTACAACTTAAGCCATTGATAAAGGCTTAAGGTGACCAAATTCATATCACATGGTTGAGTTGTGTTGTAACACCTTACAATGAGGTATAAGATTCCAGGCTGCCCTGACCTAGCGTGTGTGTGTGTGTGTGTGTGTGTGTGTGTGTGTGTGTGTGTGTGTGTGTGTGTGTGTGTGTGTGTGTGTGTGTGTGTGTGTGTGTGTGTGTGTGTGTGTGTGTGTGTGTCCACCAGCAATTGTGAGAAGAAATCGTCTGCTGAACCGATCATAGAATGAACAAAAGCCAGCATGCCACCGATTTGTTTGTGTGCTTGTGTTTGTGTTTGTGTGTGTCTGTGTGTGTGTGTGTGTGTGTGTGTGTGTGTGTGTGTGTGTGTGTGTGTGTGTGTGTGTGTGTGTGTGTGTGTGTGTGTGTGTGTGTGTGTGTGTTGGTGTGTTGGTGTGTTGGTGTGTGTGTGTTGGTGTGTGTGTGTGTGTGTGTGTGTGTGTGTGTGTGTGTGTGTGTGTGTGTGTGTGTGTGTGTGTGTGTGTGTGTGTGTATGTGAAAAGGGAGGAGAGCTGGGTCAGGGTAGGGCCACTAAGCTGCCCTGGCAGCAGATTGGTTATGACTATCTTATGACAGGACACTATATCAGGCCAGGCTAATACTCCCCTACTTTAACACACACACTGCAGCTAAAGCTCTTTATCCACGGACGTACTACACACACAAACACGCGTGCATACACACACACACACACGCACACACACAACCAAACACTTGTGCATGCACACACGCACACACACACACACACACAAACACAACAAATAGTAACAGTAATAGCTATGCCCAACTGTGTTGATTTGGCTGGCACTGCTTGGCCATTATTTCTTTCATCCTTGCCACACTAACCACTCGATAAACATCAGGTGATCAGAGTTGTGAATGGCGGGATTCAGAAAACATGAACCCCTTGCCACATGTTTTAACCAAACAGCTATTCATCAGGTGATCGGAATGAATGGGGACTACAGAGCGGGTATAATCGTTGAGGTCACCTGTGTTGGAAGGGAAAAGTGGCACTGGACTGCCATTGTTTTTTCCCCTTATAAATATCGGACAGGCAGATTCATTGGAATTAACTGAACGTAAGTAGCCACTATTTTCCAGCTTACTCTATGGCGGTTTTACCCATATTACACAGCATTGTTTACATATAGGCCCGAACCTAATTGAAGGGAAAACGCTGCACTGGCTGGGTCTTGTAAGCACTGTATACATGTTGGAGGGAAAATAAGGCACTGGAAATATGTCCAAGTGAGCTTGTTTCTACTGTCCAATTAAACCAGGTAATCATTCAACCAGTTAATCACCTAGCTGAACTGGACCGGTAAAACCAAGTCATTTGGAATATGTGGCACTGTATTGTAACTAATGAATCCATTTTGCCCATCACTGGTGTTGGAGGGAAACTGTGGAACCAGCAATCAGATTTTTTTTTACTGTGTGAGCATGGGCTTGAGGCCAATGGAGGTGACCTACACAGTCTCTCTTAAACCCCTTCAAATTGCTCAACCCTTGTGCGGCTGTTGGTATTGTAAGACAGTGGTTCCCAACCTATGGGTCGGGACCCCCCTTATGGGTCGCCAAAGATCCACAGGGGGTCGCGGAGCCCTCTTGATTTTAAGGGGTTTCGTTTTAAATATATATATAGCCCATGTTGAATAAAAGACAAAGCATTTAGCTAATAAATGCATAGACGCAACAAATTGTAAGTGCTACATTAAACATTTATTCTATATTTGACCAAAGACGAATCGAGGAATAAAATAACTAAAATTAGTTTTCGCAGGAAACGGAGGGCATATTGTGACTCTGTCTCGTGCGGGCGCTCGCGTGGTTGGGTCACCAAAGCTTACAATAGTAAAAACATGGGTCCCTTAAGAAAAAGGTTGGGAACCACTGTTGTAAGACATACACGTAACAGGTCAGGTTTTTAAAACCTTGGCCACCTGAGTGTGTGATCCTGTTTTGAGTCTTACCTGGAGGCTCATCCTTCTCCGGCCCGGGCCCTCCGGACTCCACACAGAGGTTTTCAAATGACTGCAGAGAGAGAGAGAGAGAGAGAGAGAGAGAGAGAGAGAGAGAGAGAGAGAGAGAGAGAGAGAGAGAGAGAGAGAGAGAGAGAGAGAGAGAGAGAGAGGGGAAAGAGGTGTGGAGGTGGAGGGAGGAGTAAATGAGTTGAATAGTGATAAAGGTAGTCATTCAAATACACAGAGAAAGATACATAGATAGAAAGATGGGCAGAAAGAAGAGAAAGGGGGTGAAAGTGCTACAGAGAGAAAACTCAAGAGAGAGAAAGGAGACAATGAATGGACAGCTGAGATCAGATCAGTGGCGCGAGGTTGAGGATCACTGCGTCCAGACGGACAGGAAAGAGGCCCTTGAGACAGCACAGCAAACAGTCCGTGACCCCCCTCCACCCTCCCTTTCCCATCCCTCCACCTCTCCATCCCTGCATTTCACATTCTTCCATCCATCAATCTCTCCCTTTCACATCCCACCCCACCAGATACTGGGCTCCTGAAACACACGTACAGGTCTCTGTCTCTCTCTTCCGTTTTCTAAAAAGTGGCAAACCTCTGCTGTCCACCACGGCATGAGGCATGATTGCTGACTTCCACAGGGATATTTCTGGAGCATCCCCCCCCAACTCCAAAACAGGAAAGGGAGCTCTCACTGCCCTGAAGCGGAACGGGGGCAACACTGGCTGTTTTTCATGCCCCTGTTGACCCTGGCAGCACGCAAAGGTTTTTTTTTGTTTTTGGTGCATCCTTTGCAGTCGGTGTTCTCTGACTTCTGTCGTCTGTCCTGCTTGTTTTTAGTTGAAGACGAGAACAAAAAAGTTCAGTGAAAAGGTTGAGTAGAACAGGTGGAGAGGGGGCATCCAGAGGTTAACTCTCTCTGTTCTCTGACTTGTCTGGTCTGTTTAGTGTGTTTGTAGCGAAGACAAAAAAAGTAAAGTTAAGTAAAAAAAAAAAAAGTTGAGTAAACCAGGTGGTCCTTTCTGGTTGGTGTTTAAAAACGTTAATTCTCTTCCTTTTTTACTTGTCTGGACTGTTTGTTTGTTTTTTAGGAAGAGTCAAAGATGGAAAATGAGAGGAGGAGGAAGATGAGGAGGAGGAGGAGGAGGAGGAGAGAGGAGGAGGAGGAGGAGGAGGAGGAGGAGGAGAGAGGACTTACCCGACTTCTTCTAGTCTGGGGTAGCCCCAAAGCTGATCCATTCTCTACATCTCCCATAAGGAAGTCAGACACTCTGCAAAGAGGAAGAGAGGGAGAGAGAGAGAGAGAGAGAGAGAGAGAGAGAGAGAGAGAGAGAGAATGACTTTGCTGACAGAGGAAACTGTACTCACTCCTGACTCACACTCACAGGCAGAGACTGGTATACTCCCTGCTCCAATTTAACACGCTCGGATACGCACGCATGCACGCAAGCACGCACGCACGCACGCACGCACGCACGCACGCACGCACGCACGCACGCACGCACACACACACACACACACACACAGAAAAACACACACAGAAAAACACACACAGAAAAAAACAGGCTTTAGAGTAGGCTGGTTTGTGGCTGGGATCCAAAAGACACACAGCTGTTATTAAACAGAAACAGACGTGATTGCTGGCATCCTGCTCTCATTCGCCCATCTCTGTCATCACCGATATACGGCAAGGAAAGCTGACATTCATAAGTGATCCCTTTCTCAAACTGTCTGTGATTATGCTGTACAGTTAATGCTGGTGCTGGATGCTAGTGTGAAGTTGTATAAAGCAAAAGTCAACATAAAAAGAATTGTTAAGACCTTCATTAGGGATTCATTTTATTTAGTGGAATAACTGATGTAATTTCTATGTAATATCATGTACTAATGTTGTACTTACATCATGAATTTCCGTCTACTTCAACTGTCTACACCTGTGGTTATGTGACTGGTTGTGTGTTGATGCACAGCCTGCAAGGGCCTGTACTTACACATTGCCAAATGTGAATGCCAAAGTGTCTATTGAAGTGTAGATCTCGCCAAAGAGCTTCTGCTTGTTGTCCTCATTCACTTCCTTGAAGTTCACACCTGTCGAGAAACCAAAACAAGACCAAAAAAACAGTGAGTAAACTTTGTCAAAACGAAAGAAAAGAAAGTAACTGAAATGAAGATAGCTGAAACCAAGAGCTTCCCCACATCAGAGGAGACACCGTTGAATGGACCCACCTTCACCACAAGGATGAGCATAAATAGGGTTCTGCCCATTATCCTAACTCCCGTCCTACACCTGTACTTGTGGCCTTGTGCTTTTCTGATGCCCTGCTTTTCTGAGATAAATTTTGAACTTTCTAAGATAAAGTTTCCCCACTGTCAGCCTAGTCACAATAACTTTTGGGGGACTTTTCCCCATTCAACATCCCAATTGCAAATGAGAAAATGACCTTTGACATTTGCCCTTTTGTGAGATATTGAATTAAATTTCTGTCATCAATGACATCATCGCAAGGCCACAAGCACAAGGGAGGACAGGAGTAAGGATACTGGAAATAATGCGTACTGTACGCTTAGCTAGCATGTGGGTTAGCTATCATCAAGGAGCCAATGACTTCAAAGCATTCAAACCTGACCGCACTCACATACATCAACACAGACATGAAACTGAGGAAATGTCAACACAACAACAACCCGAGTTCTTGTGTCTTTATCTGCCACTTGGCCCTTTGACGAAAGGGGTGTGACGGTGGAAGTTACGCACAGTTGCCTGTGTCGAGTCTTGGATGAGGAGAGAGAGAGAGAGAGAGAGAGAGAGAGAGAGAGAGAGAGAGAGAGAGAGAGAGAGAGAGAGAGAGGGAGCCCGCGAGAGGAGGGAGGGAGAGGTGTAAAAAACCAAAGCTGACAGTAATCTGCTAAAACAACCATTTCCTGTCATGAGCCAAAACACTGAAACTGTTTCAAAACATCAAACGAAAAAAAAGGGGGAGCGCTACCGTGGACGAAAAAAGACGAAAAAAATCAATAATATAAATACGCTATAATCAACTCCCTAAAACCCCCTACCACCCACCCCCCAACTGACAAACTTCCTGTCATTGGGAGCAGATAAAACAAGCGAATGGCTGGATGGGGAGGGGAGGTGGTGGCGAGGGAGGGATTGTTACATGGCGGCCATCACTCAGAAAATCACTAACTGACGCCATTCCCTCACTTCTCCGTCATCACCACACATCTCTTGCGTATTTTTCTCCAAGTACACGCACAAACGTACACGTACACATACAAGTACACATACATACCCACACATACACAGACACAGACACACACACACACAAACAAACTCTCTCACAATCACTCACAAAGACAAACATGCACGCACGCACACACGCACACGCACACACACACACACACCCCTACACACCCCAAGCACAATGGGCATTTCTAAAGATCAGAAAGTCATTGACGCTGGTCTACAAGCGGCCATAGAAATGCTCGTTTTGAAAAAAAAATCACACTTACCATCTCACCAGCCATGGTTTACGCTGTCACTACTCCGCCTACCAAAGTGTCACAGGCTTAAATTGTGACTTGAGCCGATAACCACTGTGACTTGCTAGAAATCAGAAGCAGAGGAGCTCTCTCTCTCTCTCTCTCTCTCTCTCTCTCTCTCTCTCTCTCTCTCTCTCTCTCTCTCTCTCTCTCTGCCCCTGTTTGTGTACGGCTATCTGAAAGAGAGCTGGGGAGAGACTAGAGATCTGCTGGAGGAAACCTTGCTGAGGCTGCATGTGGTGTGTTGCTTCACAGAACAGGAAATCGGTAACCTAGAGTCACCAAGCCTCCCTACTCCGGCTGCCGTAAAGAGAGAAAAGAGCCTAACAACACAGTCGCCCGAGAGTTTCCGCTCACTGGCAATAGAGAATATCAGGCCCCACAGGCGGTCGGGAGCGCCCCAACAAAAAAGCACGCATTTCCTCAAAATGCTATTTGGTTTTGTTTTAGATATAGTCAGGGCTTTAAATGAACACCGGCCAAATGCTGGTGAAATTTGAGTTTGGTTGGTAGAAAAGACCAACTTACTAGCAACTTCGACCCATTAGGGTGTGTGTGTTCGGCTAATAAGATGAACATTTATTTTGGCTGCAGATGGGAAAAAAAGTTAAGGTAGAGCCCTGGTTGTAGTTAAAAAAGAAGAATCATAGGAATGATTCTCTAATTCGCCTACACTTTTAAGTCCGTGGATTTTATTTGGCAATTCCACTAACTATTAACTGCATCCAATGATGTTTTGGACATTAGAAAACATTTATCTTTCATATAATACAGAAAGTGTAGACATAGCATTATTTCCCTCAGCAAGAATGAATATTTAATACTGGTTTTGGGCGTTTTCATGCCGTCCTGTTTTCCAAATGTCAGATTCAGTCTTCATATTAGCATGTAAAGAAACTTCTTTTGCCCAAGACGATTGCAAATGTTGATTCACAGTAATCATCACAATATGACAAAACTGTCAGAAAGACCACTGTGCTTTCCATTATACATGAAATTTGCCATTTTGTGTATGTCCACGAAAACTGTGTTAACCGTGTCACGGTCTGAAACCTCCTCCATAAATCAGTAATGGTTTGGTCTTAGGCCATACGAATAACATCACGTGATGTCATAACCTCTTTGGCAGGATACGGGAAGACTTTTTGGTAAATTTTGAGCTCCATCCTTCCATAATTTAATCCATTCTTTTTCATGTTCTCATAGCGGGAAAATTGCCTGTCAACGGTGTTATCAACATATTCATAAGAATCTGAATTAGAAATCACATGTAGAAAAACACAGATAAAGCATACAGATACATGAATTGATTAAGGTGTTGTGGTGGAACTTCTGAGGTCCTCAGTTAGCACAACACCATAAAAATGGCTGAAATGTCAACGGTGTTACCGTCAATGGTGTTACAATTAAGTATGACAGTCAGGGTTGCCAGATGAGGCTGATGATTTCCAGCCCAAAAAATGATCAAAATCCGCCCTAAAAACCCGCCCAATTCTATTGATTTATATGGCAGTGGGAAGGTTTTTCTGATAGATGCCATTTTTACCCGCACACGGCCATCCTAAGCAGCCCAATTGGGCGGGAACCAGCCCAATCTGGCAACACTGATGACAGTTGAGGAGGAGTATGTTTTTGCCAATTTATATCCATATTGACAGACAAACAAAATAATTTGTGTTCTAGGGAGATGGGTTTGTCTGCTCTGTTTTTTCTCCTAAAAAAGTGCCGACTTGTTCCCCTGCACTGTTGACCGTAACACAGTTGAGTAACACGGTTGACTGTTTTGAAAGTGTTTTTGCGCTATTGATCCCTTATGTGTTGGAAAAATCCTATGAACATACACTAGGGATTATCTCTGGAGAAGGAAGTCTTGTGTAAGGAGGGTGACTATATTCAAATCAGACGTTACAGGGATTTATGATGAAAAATGTGTCAGTCTGTATCACATTGACTCATAAAATCCTACTTATGAAGCTCAACAATCACATTTTCTATATCAGTTGCACAGATTAATGACAACATTACTGCTAAGGGACATAAGCACTTTCAAACATATATTGTTTCAACTCTGTAGTATTTTTATATATGTTTGAAATGACATAGTATTTGTCCATAACACTGTTGACAAAATAATTAAGCAAATGTTCGCTTTCATTAGAGTATTTATCAAATGATTTAAGATTAAGCTTGGCAATTTGTTTGTTTGGAAACTTAAATATATACACTATGTAAACATGTAGGTCATTTAGTTGAAAAAAAATACTGATAATTGACATTTTGCTTTTGCCAAAAGCGTAGGGGAATCGTAGAATCACTCATAGACACTCCAGGAGAAAGAAGGAGGTGTCAACTCTAAAAAGGCAAACCAATTCATACATACTACTCTCAATTTCCTCGAAATCCATACTGATTTTGTTGTTTTGGTTTGAGGGAAAACTAGCAAATGTCCACTCACCGACCACCAGACTGCCCATCCAGAGAAACCCGTACCAACACACAGAATCACAGGCCAAGCACTGGGAAGTCTAGGACCAAGGAAAAAATGTCCACAGTACTCCTCCCACCAAATGAAGTGGTCGTCTTGCGGCGTCGAATGATGCACCTCCCTCGAAAGAAATGAATCAATGTAAAAACCGCCAACGACGCAGGTAATAATCCTTTTTGTCAGGTCATTATTCCTTCTTTGTTGGTCTTCGAGAGGTTGGTTTGGCCAGGGTTTTTTAGCCGTACCGCAGTGCCAGAGCGAGGATCTGGAACTTCGAGGGATCCTCCGAGTCCGTCCTGTGTGGCGCGCCTGTGAAAGCCAGCGGCGAATGAAGCCGTCACGTCTCCTATGGTCGCCCCCCTTCCCTTTCCCCTTCACACATACGCACACACATGTACACACACACACACTGCACCCCCCCACACCATTCCCCAACAGGACATCCTGAAGCTCACGGGAACACAATGGTAGGCCTTCTCCAGCCACTCTCAATCCAAACGTGGAAATTACATCACCAAGCAAAAATGGCATTGTTTCTCTCTCTCTCTCTCTCTCTCTCTCTCTCTCTCTTCCTCTCTCTCTCTCTCTCTCTCTCTCTCTCTCTCTCTCTCTCTCTCTCTCTCTCTCTCTCTCTCTCTCTCTCTCTCTCTCTCTCTCTCTCTCTCTCTCTCTCTCCCCCTTTTCCATTTCATTCTTTTGATTTTTCATTAGTCACCTTTTGCCTTTTGCTCCATATTCTGTCTTTGTCACCTTTTTACAGTCATCTCATTGTAGTTTTCCATGCTTGTGTAGTCTTCACTTGTATCTACCTTGGAATTTCCTTCCCCATCGCTCTCTCTCTCTCCTTCTCACCCCCTCGTCTTTCACTTATCCCTGTATTCTTTCATTCTCTTGGTGCCCCCCCTTCTCTCTTTCTCTTCCCCTATCCCTCCATTCCTTCCGCCTCCCCCCTTCTCATTCTCTGTTTGACGAAACCCAGTGAGTAAGATAATCAATGTCACCTCAGTGTCCCCTCGGAAGCCCCCTGACAGGGAAGATACTGATGCGTGCGCTGTACACTTTGCGTAACCTCCATCTCTCTGTCACACACACACACACACGCACTCACACACCACACACACACACACACACACACACACACACACACACACACACACACACACACACACACACACACACACACACACACACACACACACACACACACACACATATACACACAATGCTGACTTTCCCACACACAAAACACCCCTAGCCTCCACCACATCTCAAAGTTTCCCACACATGTTATATGACCCGTGTCCTGGAAATGGCCCTTGTGCAGGGAGCCTTCATGTGTCCCTCATAAGCCACCATAGGCCAGGGCAGCCCAGGCTGAGCTAACCAGCTGGAGCATTCACTGGCACTGATGCTGGAACATTCATGATGATCTGTGTGTGTTGTGTGTGTGTGTGTGTGTGTGTGTGTGTGTGTGTGTGTGTGTGTGTGTGTGTGTGTGTGTGTGTGTGTGTGTGTGTGTGTGTGTGTGTGTGTGTGTGTGTGTGTGTGTGTGTGTGTGTGCATGTGTGTGAGAGTGTGTGAGAGTGTGTGAGAGTGTGTACGTGTGCACACACACACGTTGTGTCAGTATTGGGACAAAATGTCCAGTTAGAGTGAAGCAACACGTGCACATAATAAAGTATGTTCATTACTAAGTTTGTCCGTGTGAATTTACCTTTGCTTGAGAGTTTCAGCTTCATTGGAATTTCAAACAATGGAAACCTACAACACTTCACACAAATTACGTCTGATTCACGATTGCGATAATCACACGGTTGCTGGATCTTCATGGGTGCTCTGTGAGGGGAAGTCCCGTCCACAATCAGATGTCAGCGTTTCCCACAGACCGAGTAGCATTGTGTGGCACTACAGGCAAAAATCACATGGTCAGTGCGATCGCTATGCGTAAACCCCTATTGACAGCATGAAGATGTTAATCAATTTGTGGCATTTGGTTTTAATTATGTGGTGCTGCACCACAGAATGCTGTTTGTATGGGAAACACTGGATGTGTCATTCAGGGATCCGAGAGTACAGCGTGTACAGTGGTTGTGGTTCAGAGACGAGGACAGGTGTCGGGTTGCAACTGAGGGCGAGGTGGGTAAGCGAAGCGCGATGGGAAATGGTGTGAATCGAATAATACGCACTCGTCATCCTGAAACAACCGTACATTTTTGTTATCTCACATTCACACACTGACACAAACTCACTCACAGGCTCTCGCTTTCACATGCACGCACACACACACGCACACACACAAACACCTGTTACCCACACGGGCACACACCCTGAGCAAAAGCGTTGTCCTTGACAAATTCCAAAAAACACACACAAACCAAAAACACACATTTCTTTTTCATGATTTCCCACTGTTAACAGAAAGACAGACAGACACAGACAGACAGATGAACAGAATAAAGATCAACAGAAAAAGGAAAGAGGAAAAGAGAGGGATGGACAGAGCAGTGACACAGACATGAAAAGCAAGCAGGTGATCCGTGTTTGGCCAGTGCATATTTTCATCACACTTTCCCACCACAGAGCTGCACAGGGGAGGGACCCAGGGAGTGTGTGTGTGTGTGTGTGTGTGTGTGTGTGTGTGTGTGTGTGTGTGTGTGTGTGTGTGTGTGTGTGTGTGTGTGTGTGTGTGTGTGTGTGTGTGTGTGTGTGTGTGTGTGTGTGTGTGTGTGTGCGCCAGCCATCCAGTCAAAGCCAGCCCATGCAGCGGGGCTGTCCTCACCAACACCCACCCAGCCACCGGCTGGCCAGAAATCACTCAACTCCCCTGCACTGAACACACACACACACACACACACACACACACACACACACACACACACACACACACACACACACACACACACACACACACACACACACACACACACACACACACACACACACACACACACACACACACACACACCACATCCTGATTCGTAGTGCTGCTGTGCTGGCTTTCCCGCTCCGCATACCAGGGTCCAGCCACTGGGAAGTCACGCTGATCAACACACCCACAACCAAGCCCTCCAGGCACCCAAACACACACGCACACACACAGAGACATACGAAGACACACACACACACACACACACACACACACACACACACACACACACACACACACACACACACACACACACACACACACACACACACACACACACACACACACACACACAGAACCATGTGCACAACTATGCAAACAAACATCAGAGAGGGTGAGTGAGGATGAGTCAGAGCAAGAGGAGAGTAGAGGAGAGGAGAGGAGGGCCAGATTGTCAACTTCCTCAGGAGGCTCTTACCAGACTGCCTCAGTGGATGGCGGCAGGCTCGTGTTACACAGGTGTGAGTGTGTGTTGGAGTCTGAAGATCTCTGAAGGTGCGTGCGTGTGTGTGTGTGTGTGCGTGTGCGTGTGCGTGTGTGTGTTTGTTGTGCGCACGCGCGGACGCGGGCGCGCGCGTGTGTGTGTGTGCGTGTGAGTAAGAAGGAGATACATATAAATAAATATATATGCATGTGTAAAATGTGCATGTGAGTATAAATATAAAGTAAATCAACAACGCTTTACATGCTGCTTATTACATACTAACACCTGTGGTGTGTGCTTCTTTTAATGTATGACATATGAAGAGATTTGACATCTACTGTGTACTGTACATAGGCCTATATCTTTCACAGGGAGGGGACTATGGATCTCTGGCCCCCTGCTGGACAAAGGAGGAACTGTCTGGCTGCACCTGTTGATCTATAAGCTGGAAAAAGTTGTTTTTATTTGTATAACACTCTGATCCTAATATTCATACAATACAGCAAAGCAATCAGAGCATCCTGACAAACACAAATCTGTGCAAACATTTTTCTTACACAGCTGCTTTGGATCATTTTGAGGAAAAGGGCAGTTTTCAGAAGTGGTTTAGGGCTGTATGCTCCAGGCCAGCTGAGAAACAGAAGTGCTGTAAGTTAACGCAGCTCAACACTTAAACATGTTATGGAGACACAGGGGGCTTTAAGGCTTCCGCCAGCATTTATGAGATGCGTTTTGGGCGTTTATGCCTCCATTTAGGACTGAAAAGTGAGACGGTGTGGTAGAGAAAGAGGGGAAGGATCGGTGAAGGACCTCGGGTCGGAATTCAATCCAGATCGTCCTGGTACGGCGTCTTAGCTCATTGAGCCACCGTGCCCCTTTCCCACAACATTATAGTTATATGTAAGGCGGCCACCTTGACAACAACTGACCTGTGAATGCAGGGCTCTCAAATTTACTTTTTTCATCACCAGCCAAATGGCTAATAGATGTTAATTTAACTAGTCAAACACACACTTTCCTACCAGCCAAACTGATATTTCACCAGAATTAAGCTTGCTGGCTGGGTTAATTTAGAGCCCTGTGTGAATGCAATTTCTGGAGTTGATCTACAAATAAATCTGTTAGGGATTTATTTAGGGGGGTTATATCATATTTCTTATGAAATGAAACAACATAGGCTTTCCAGTTACCAAAGTCACATGTGATACTGGTGGCCAACAGTTAAACACAGCCAAAGAAAATCAATCACAAGTCACCTCTGCTTAAACATCTACCAGATACACTCACAGAGGCAAACACGTATGCTCACGCATGCACACAAACGTCTGCATGCGTATACGTGCAAACACACACAAACTCACACAGATGTACACACACGCAGACACACATATACATGCATGCACACACACGCATGCATACACACACACGCTTGTGCACGCACACATGTACACACACACACACGCTTGTGCACGCTTGCACACACACACACACACACACACACACACACACACACACACACACACACACAGGAATGTACCTGGTGTGGAGCAGGTTTGTTTTGCTAACGAGGCTCTGGTGGCTTTGAGGCAGAGTATAAATAAACCGACGGCGACAGAAAGGAGGAGTGGAGGGGAGGAGAGGAGGAGGAGAAAAAGAGGAGTGGAGGCGGCACTGCAGAGAGCTCGAGCCGAGAGGAGGAGTAGAGAACAGAGGAGGACAGCTGTATTACCATTAGAGAATGGCAAGCAGCTCAATCATGACCTAGCTTACTGCTTTGCATATTCACTGTCTTTTCCTATTAGTAACATGCACATGCAGACACACACACACGTCTTTCTTCTTCATGAACTCAGGCGCACATTGAGGTCTTCCCATCCCCCATGTCGGCCAAGCAGTCTGCAGTCTTCTCCACCACCTCTCACCTCTAGGTTGAATGGGTCAACGGTCTCTCCAGTCATGTCAGCCTCTCACAAACTCATACAAATGGTATTGCAGACGCACACATGAACCCAGTGAACTGAGACAGCCAACAGAACCAGACAAACATGAGTATAGACTACAAAGCAATATCAAAGGCACACACACACACATACACATATATAGAGTGTGCAACAAGTTGACAAAGATGCACAATTAATGCACAACTTTGCCAGACACAGCCTGCATAGTTACTGACAGACTACAAAGAGAAGAACGCGGATCACATAGACACCACCTTGCCACAGACACAGTCTACATGTAGACCAGTGGTTCTCAGCCTTTTTTGGATAGACGCCCCCTTGATCTCATCAAAAGCCCTCAAATGCCCCCTTGCCAACGGCGAAAAGTAAGAAAGACTAATGCACCTCAATGCTAATGAAGCCCCACCCCCACTCAACTGAATCCTTCCCGACGTCCCCCTAGGGCTCCCTAACGCCCCCTTGGGGACTGTAGAGCCCGCATTGAGAAACACTAATGTAGACTTACTGACAGAATACACAGAGAACGCAGATCACAGAGACACGCTACAGAGACAGACAACAGAGAAAATGGTACAGAGGACTGGACATGGTGGAGGAAGGAGGAAGCGGGAGAGGAGAGAAGAGGAGAGGAGAGGAGAGGAGAGGAGAGGAGAGGAGAGGAGAGGAGAGGAGGAGGGAATGGAAGAGGAGGGAGGAGAGGGAGGGAGTGAGAGATGAGCGAGGAAGGAAACAACAAAGGATAGATGAGGCTCCCTACTCTCCCGATTGCTACGCTGCCCTGCAGATACTGAAGAACACAGAAAGGGAGGAGGAGAGAGGGATGAAGAGAGGAGGGGAGGGGAGCAAGGGAGGAACAGAGAAACTGAGGCTCCCCTCTCCTCTGCTCTCCTCTCCTCTCTTCTTTCTGGCATTCCGGCAGGCCGCGCCGGCCAACTGAAGAATTGTCCTGCATGCAAGATGATAATCTCTTCTGAGGACAGGAGACGCACAGCACAGCGGAGGAGAAATGGGATTCCTGCGCGCGCACACACACAACTTCTCTTCTCTGTTATGCTCAGAGCTCAGTCCGCTCTCTCTCTCTCTCTCTCTCTCTCTCTCTCTCTCTCTCTCTCTCTCTCTCTCTCTCTCTCTCTCTCTCTCTCTCTCTCTCTCTCTCTCTCTCTCTCTCTCTCTCTCTCTCTGCAACACAAAGGCGCCCATAGAGCACATTCTCTCCTGGCAACTCCAGCTAGTGTATTCATAAACACACACACACACACACACACACACACACACACACAGACAGACACACACACACACACACACACACACACACACACACACACACACACACACACACACACACACACACACACACACACACACACACACACAAGCCTGAAAATTGATACACAAACCACTTACATACAGTACAGGTGTGTGTCACTTCCACAAAGACAGCCACACATGCCTTGCCTGCCTGTCTACCTGTCTGCCCGCTTGTCTCCTGTGCTTGTCTCTGTCGATCCCTCTCTCTCTCGGATGAGCAGACAAACACTCACAGGATGCATGACTGCATCCTGCATGACTTGGAAATTCCCGGGAGGAAAAATACATATTTACAATAATAACACTTTCTTTGAAACTTGTCCGTGAAGATTTCCATTCATCAAACGTTTCTTTAGAAGTCTTTTCCCATTATGTATTCACCATGTACTCACTCCAAAAATCCGGCTGTCTTTGTAAGACAGCATCAGTGTGACTGAATGGGAGAGTGTCAGTGGTAGGGACGTGCCACTGCTGGTGGATAAAAAAAGGAAAAAAAAGAGGGGGGGGAGACACATGAACCACTGCACGCGACAGGTGACACTCGGGGCCCAGTCTGCAGGGAGCCGACACACTTCAACAGGATGTGGGTGTGCCTGCCGGCGCGCGCGTGCACGTGTGTGTGTGAGAATCTGTGCCTACACGTGTGTGTGTGTGTGTGTGTGTGTGTGTGTGTGTGTGTGTGTGTGTGTGTGTGTGTGTGTGTGTGTGTGTGTGTGTGTGTGTGTGTGTGTGTGTGTGTGTGTGTGTGTGTGTGTGTGTGTGTGTACGTGCATGTTCATGTGTGTGAGTGAGAGATTTACGAGCAGGAGCTGCACAAGCTGCGTGGCAGGCAGGAAGACAGACAGGGAAGGGGCAGTAAAGTAAGTAAGGGGGTCGTTGGGGTGAGGACACAGGCTGGGGTCACTGGGTGGGGTTGGTGGGACTGGACTGGACACTGACCTTTGACCTTTGCGATGAGGGTGCCGGCAGCGCTGAGGATGTCTACGGAGTTGAGCGTCTGGTGTTTCCCGATGACGGCCTTCAGGACGCGCAGTAGCTCGCCAAGACGCTCGTGCACCACCTGGTGAAGGCAGTCCTCCACTATGTGCTCTGGAATAAACACAGACACACACACACACACACATAGATAAACACTAAGGCTGTAACGATATTGCATCGAACCGAGGGATCGCGGTACGCAGACCCACGAAACCCCTATCGCGAAGCTTCCTCACAGAATCGCGATGTGCCCTTTTAAAGTTGTTACCCTCAGTGTAGAACACAACAGGCAACATACAGGCAAGAGTTTGCATATGCGCTTAAAAAGACCAGTAGAAAAAGGGCGCACACGTTCGAGTAACAGTTCCATTCACCCCTTTCTCATATAAAATGCTCCTTCCAACCAGCACGTTGTTGTTATCCATTGCCTGAGCAACCTCCGTGAGACGAAAAACTTGGGCAAACATCGGAAGGTGAAGGACAAATGAACAACAGACCAAGAAGGCTTTTATAAACGTGTCAAGATTTTTGTTTTATTCATGCATGCGCGATGTATTGCGAGTGGAGTTTAACGTTGGAGCAGAGAGAGAGCGAGAGAGAGAGCGCGCACGAGATGCTCCGCCTGCCTACAAACCAGCCTGGAATCGCTTGTAGGGAGGTGCCCGACGTCGGACGAACGTTGAGGCAGAATATTAGGCAGCATTATTTCTTCCCACATTAATGTTAGGCTATATTGTAAAATGGAGCAGAGAGAGCGAGAGAGAGAGCGCACGAGATGCTCCGCCTGCCTAAACCAGCCTGGAATCGCTTGTAGGGAGGTGCCCGAAGTCGGACGAACGTTGAGGCAGAATATTAGGCAGCATTATTTCTTCCCACGTTAATGTTAGGCTATATTGTAAAATTACCGCCTGCATAAGCAGAAAGCATGCTCCATTTCAG
>NC_085865.1:23271566-23274066 GCF_034702125.1 Engraulis encrasicolus | reverse complement strand
AGTTTTTGAGAAGAAATGCGCTCAACTCAGACTAACTAAGAAATGTCTTAAGATGCATTAAGCATTCATTAGATAATCGTTGCATTCTCGAATATGAATTTTATTGTGATTTAAATCACAGTATTGTGACATTTTGTACAGCTTTCCTCTACCAACAGGAGTGAGCTTATGTTTTTAGCACACGGAATGCACAGATTGTACAAAAAACAAAATAAATACAAATCGTAGGCCTTTTCATGAGCTTGTTAAAATAGGTCAATTTAAGGCTGATTAAGTCCTACCAGTTCTATTCCTCTGTTGATTCATTGCCCAGCCTATAGTACATTATATACGAGCCTACAAGGCTTTACTCTGCCCTGGGGCTAAAACCATTTGCCATCCACTTACACGCTGGTAACCTGGTGGCACCCTGGGGGCCCGGGGAAAGGTTAAAGGGAAGTCCGGTTTGTAGCCATGGGGATAAGGGGAGAAAGCTCTTGTGGACGATTTACTGATTAAAAAGATTTAAAGGGCTTTTTTGCCCCCGCTAGACTTCCCGTGCACGCAAAAACAAACTCACAAGACCTGCTCTGCTTGGGGGCGCTTGAGCCAGGGCTCCTTCTCTCGACCTGCTTGCTGTGGAAATATCCCGGAGTGGAGGTCAGCCAGGCAAATTCAGACACGCTTTTCACTCCCGTCACAAATTCTGAAAGCAATGTCTCTAAAATCGTTTCAGTGGATCAAGTTTACAAAACAAGGTCAACAACGAACCAACGAAGGTAGGTCCGGTGCAAACCATACAAAAACCAAACCGGTTTCCGACCGACAGACCAGCCCACCGACAGACATAGAGGCATATAAAGTTGCTGCACGTGCAACAAAAAGCTTAGCGTGTGGCTTTAAATACCAGCCCCATGGGACCGTGCAACATGCAGACATTCAACACGGCCTGCCCGGTCATTAGTCTGTCAGTGCGGCTGGTGAGGCATAAGATATACGGGCAAACACTCAACAGCAGACACAGCAGCGGCAGCTGACGCCGTCATCACCATAATGCTGCCAGCTCACTCACACACACGGCCCCCGAAAGAGAAACAAATACCTGCCGAATGACTGAGGAGGAGAGACCAGGAGTCGTTCTCCCTCTATACCTCCCTCTCTACATTCCGTCATCCCTCTCTTCATCCCTCTCTCCTTATACCTCCCTTCATCCCTCTCTTCCCTCCCTCTATCGCTCTTTTCCTCCCTTCCCCAGAACCCGTATAATACAAACACCCAGTGGCCTGCTGATTAAGTAGTAAGCGTGTGAATGCGTGGGTATACGGGAGGGCATATCATTTGGTGCGTGGGAGTGCATTGGCTTTGGCCTTGGTCATGACATACTGCATGTCCATTAGCTGCCCTTAGTCACGGAGGAGAGGGAGGAGAGGATGGATAAAACAAACGGCAGAAACAAAGATAGATAGAGACATAGGGATGGGAAACTGATAACGAGAGAGATAAGGTCAGCAAATAAGGGGGGAAAGAGAGAGAAACATACAAAGACAGAAAGTCAGAGAAAGAACAAGAGAGAAAGATAGAGATAAAGGTGATTTACACCAATTGGAACACAAATTGATGACACGGCACAGAGAAAAGGAAGGAGGAAGACAGAGAGGGGTAGAGTGATGGTGAGGGACTGGGGCTGGGACGGTGGTCGATGCTGGGGTTTTTTATGTCTCCAGCCCGACCTGCGTGCCGATTTGGTGAGGTCAGGCCCGTCCCGCCCCGCAACCCGCCCCACCAAACGCTCTCCAGATGCTGCCGCTGCTCTCAGCTGTGTTGGGGGCACTAAATCACCATAGCAGAAACCCCCGCAGAGGAGCACAAGTGGTGCAGCGCGGGGTGGGGTGGGGTGGGGAGGAGAGGGGTGGAGGAGAGGCCATTGGGGAGGGAGGTGGAAAACACTGGGAGTTACAGACTGACACGCAGAGACAGTACAGATGGACAGAAAGACAGTACAGACTCACAGGTAGACAGAAAAAAATCCTGACAGGTAGACGGAAAAAATGTCAGAGATGAGAGGTTGACATATGGCAGGTACTGTATAGTATATACCCAGAACAACTGAAAGTGAAAAAGAAAGCCCATTGGGAAACTCCAACTCCCATTGTGACACAGCACTCCACAGCACACAAGTGAACACTGCACACAACGAAATTGCATTTATGCCTCACCCGTGCAAGGGGGCAGCCCTCAGTGGCGCCCCATGGGGAGCAGTGCGGTGGGACGGTACCATGCTCAGGGTACCTCAGTCATGGAGAAGGATGGGGGAGAGCACTGGTTGATTACTCCCCCCACCAACCTGGTGGGTCGGGAGGCGAACCGGCAACCTCTGGGATGCAAGTCTGACGCCCTAACCGCTCACCCATGACTGCCCTAACTGGTGCAAAGTTTCCATATTTTAAGGAATAGTAAATGGGCTGTTGAAATGGAGAGTGGGGAGAAAGGCATACCGGTTCAGATTCGCAGGGCATCATAG